>NW_013525180.1:844538-909045 GCF_000836215.1 Papilio polytes
CGCGTGCGGCTTTTTCCGCATGTAAAACTTTATTTATTTGTTTACATTTGTCAAATCTTAATTCTTACTACTGTTACTAATATAACCTTGCTTCCTTAATGTTGGCAGCTTGTAGTTTACGATCCCTTTCCCACATGAAGTCTTTTTCCAATTTATTTGCCCTGTATTTGCATGAAAACATATAGGCTAAAGTGTGTCGTAAGTGTAAGGCTTTTTATTAAAGAAAGAATTATTCAAAAATATGCTGTGATTGTTTACATCCTACGCCATAAAGTGATTATAGATGACTTTGCATCATCATGCATTTAATGGTTAAGGCATGAATGCTAAAAATAGAATGCAGTATTACGTTGTATGACTCACTTGTCAAAGTGTGAGGTGTAGCCGAGCGTGGGCGTGGCGAGCAGCCTGTCGTAGATGCCGGTCACGTTGAGCGCGGTGCCGTTCTCCGCCTCCCACTTTATGTACGACTCCCACAGACGATCCGAACGAAACTCTAACCCGCACGCCTCTGAAATTATAATAAACTATCAATTTGGGTATACAAAAATATTTAATAAAATGATAGGAATAAAAGAAAACGTTTATCTTACCTATAGCTCGTTCGTACTGCGATCTAACAAAGGGAATATCTTCACTTCTAGTTGTTTTAATATGATTGAGGAAATGTATCCAAAGGTCGACAGATAAGGGTATCGCTTTGAGACCTCTTTCCAAAACCTGCAACATAGGGACATGAGCGCGGCGGCCGCGGGGCTCGGGGCGCCGCCGCCGCCCGACGGCCGCGCTATGCAAGCAAGGGAATAATATAGCATTATATGACTGTTATAATTTGGAAATGATGAAGTGAGTCGTTGGAGTGGAGTCGCAACGTCTCACCTGCATTCAATGTATATAAAATGTTTGTCGGTCATATTACACCTGTGTCCGGCGCGCCGCCCGCCGCCGCCGCCGGCCGCCATCGCTAACTCAAGCGCTAAAACCTGTGTCGCTCCATGCCTAACATGGATTAGTCATTATTTGCTTAAGTATCTCCAATGTATCAACATCAAATTAAGTAATGTACAAATATATCAATATCACAATACATCATAAACTTATAAAGTAAAATACAAATTTTACACCACAAACAATAATACACTAGACCGAAATCTACGCGACGGTTATACAACTGTCCGATGCGAACCGATGGCTTTGGCATATCAACGTGGCGGCCTCGTTGCACTGTTGGGAAAAAAAATAATTGCACAATACCGGTTAAAACTAAAACAATCGTAAAATCCAACTGTTATTTCAACACAATCAAGTGAATTTCATTTTAATTATATCGCATGATCACTCACCGAGAGATATAACTTAAATCATTATGTGAACATAGCGTGGGGCTGCACTCACCTCGAGGCACTTCTTTTTACTTCCTTTACGTTTCTCGTAGTCCGCGTACTTCCTCCAGTAGCCGTAGCAGTAGGGGTAGTGCGACAGGAAGGCGTCGTACGCCTCGCGCGCCGCCTCCACGTCGCTCTGACACATTGCACAACACAAGCATTTCATACACACACACACACACTGCTTCAACACACAACTAAATACAACGTTCAGTTGGCCCTTGCAAATCCACATTGTGTATTCAGTTCTTATCGCTTCACAAAGCAATAAGATTAGCGTGATTTTTCATCATATCGAATCTATTAAACTGTTAAACAGCACAATTCAAACATTAACAGAGCTAATTAAAAAACCTAAAATGTATGGCACTGAGAAAGACATTTAAAAATTATATAGACTAGACCTAGTGAACAACCATTTTTATAGGCAACTTCTTTGAAAGGTACTATATTGTCAAGTTTAGTGCACAACCTCAAGTCGTTGTAGTGACATGTGATAAAACATTTTACAAAATCATAATAAGCTCCATCTTTTTCCATATATCAAATCATATAAATATTATAAATGCGAAAGTTACGATGAATGGATGGATGTTTGTTAGCATTTGTAGCCTAAACGGCTGAATCTCCATGAAATTTGGCAAAGGTTTAGAGCATAGTCTGGAAGAACACATAGGGACTACTTTTTATCCCGGGAATAGTTAAGGTTCCCGTGTGATTCATTAATTTATTTTTTTAATGTTAACCCAATCATTCTGCAACGGTTCAATATATCTTATTGAAATTTGGCACAGATATAAAACAAAGTCTGGAGTACACATGGGATAAGTTTCATCCCCGAGAAATGTCCGGTTCCCGAGGGAAACGTAGCTTTTTGTTATTTATATAGTTCGTATGTTTTCTAATACCACGCGGACAAAGTCGCGGGCAACAGCTAGTTATAAAATACACCAAAACAGAGTCATCTATGCTTCCTCTATATATAATTTGAATCTCTTTGGGAACTGACTTAAACATTTGATAAAACATATTCTTGTCTCATATTCCTACATTTTTGACACTTTTTGTTATGTATTTAAAATAACTCACCTCTTGATCTACATATTGTAACAAATATGTCCACCCGGTAAAGTCAGTAGGGTCATCGTTGACAACTTTCCAGTACTTGTCTAGTTCAGGAAGAGGTTTCTTTTTAGGTTTTTCATCAATAGATGATCTTTTCTCAGCAGGTATTGGTTTACTTTCACCATTCTGAAGACAAATTATCAAAATTGTACATCACATTGTAGAAATTTAAATACAGTAGAACCTTGATAAGTTAAAGTCCAAGGGAAACACAAAATATTTTAAGTTATAGAGGTTTTAAGTTATCAAGGGTCTATGTTAGAGGGTTTGGGCTCTGATGGGAGGAGAACATAATATTTTTTGAAGTAATAGAGGTTTTTATGTTACCGAGGTTTGAGTTATCGAGGTTCTACTGTACAAAACTATCAGTGTGTTTTAACATGTATGTGCAAACAAGCAACTCTTAACAGAAGGTTCCCGTATATGTTTTGCCATTTACAGCAAAGGTGCACTCATTTTATGAAAAGTATTGCTTTTTGCACTTACTGTGCAATTTGATTGAAACTTTCTTAAATTAAAACTTAATATGTGTGAATACCAATTATTTTTTTTTATTGTTTTAATTCTAAAAGTTTTACAAGTAAAAAGTGAATGTGACAATTTGACTTGAAGAAATCAATGTAAATACTTTAAAATGTAACTAACCTTAGCAACAGCCTGCTTCTTATTAGATGATTCACCTTCAGACGTAGGTGATCCTGGATCATAACCATCTCTCTCTTCATCAGGTTTTCGTTTACGAGATTCTTTAGATTCTTTTTTAGATGATGGTAATTCATCTTCTGATACAACCTGAAAAAAAATTATAAACATCTCTTACCATAGTTAATAAAATCTACTGTATATAAACATATGTAAATCAGATGTGAACTGTCTCAATATTTAAGGTCACACAAGGTCAAACCGTTAAGCGAAGGCTCAACATCTAAATTACAAGTTCATAGCTCAATGTACTACATGAGCTGAGTCATAATTCAGCTGGAAAGCACAAATAATAACTCAATATAGGTACAAATTGAGCCGATATATGTTTCAACAATCTGCGTCACACATATGTGATGCATATGTGACAAATGTAACATTGGAAATGGTTATCTTGTTTTGTAATTTATTGTTTAGTGTTATTTACAATATCCATCTTGAGAAGTTGTTTCATTATCATATATGTGCAAACAGTGCATATGTTTTGTAAGAACTTGTATGTATAGTTTGTCATTTGTTACAGCTGACCTTTTAGACATCTATAACTAGGTTTTTTACGTTTTATTTACTTTCAACTAAAGATACTAATAAGATAACTAGTCTAGTTATCTAGCCTAGTATTAAAGCTTTATTAGTATTGTCTACAGACCTATATTCAAGATTTTTTTATAAAAATCATTCCCCTAGAATGTTTCGCAGTTACACGCTTTCGCCCGCGATTTTGTCCGCATAGAATTACAAAAAAACAAAAGCGAGTAACTTATGTGTGCTTTAGTAAGGCTACAAGCTCTAACAAACATCCATTCATCTAAACTTTCGCATTAATAATATTAGTAAGATATAGGTAAAAAAAAAAATAATAAATCATTGACCTCAGTATCTGCGGGCAGGTCAGCAGGTTTAGGTCCCGGCAGTTCATCATCAGACACATTTTCTGCATCCTTTATACTTGGCTTCTGAACAGCGGGCAGTTCATCCTCTGATACCACTTCTGTCTCTTCAGCCCCACCAACATTTGCCTCTGCATTCAACTGAATTACAGGAAAAATCACCATTTCTCACTCAAATATATCTTATGTGATACATATTTTACATTAGTAATATATAACATATGATAGAGTTATTTGCAGGACAAAAACCTGTTGTGCTGACCCTATGGAGTAGAATAAGGGTGATAATAAATAAAAAAAATAAAAACCCTACAGGAATAGGATAAGGAGGATGATGATGTTATATTAGTAATAGTAGTACTGCTTAAAACTTTATTACTATCTTTTAATTATAATGAAGTGACGTTTCTATCTTTCCAAATTTACACAAAAATTTACATATTTACTATTTTAATAATTAAACTCATTAAATGCAGATATTTAAAAACTTACTTCAGTTTTATCTTCATCAGCTTTAGCATCAATTATGTCATTTTTATCATTCTTCAGTGTGTCCGTTGTATCCTGTTTTAAATCCAATTTTTGTTCTTCTGCTAAATTTTTATTTATTCCTTCAGTTATCTAAAATAATATTGTAGGTTATTAGCAGGTCAAAATCCCACCAAAAAGTGCATTTTGAGAGGACATTCCAGACAGTAGGCTAGATGTAAATTTATAAGATTTAGGACTACCTACATAATTTTATTATTTTCCACTTATTTTTATTAGATTAACTCTAAGTGAATGATGTAATATTTACAATTTTTTTCATTGTTAGAAAGGAGATTTTCAATACAGTATATTTAGTTTCCATTGCAATATAGTATGATCCTACATTGATACTACATTTTTTGAAGTTAAGCATATGTCTTTCACTTAGTCTGTAATAGACACATAGATAGACATTAATAAAAATATTAAATCACCTTATCTTTATCACAAGAAATGTCTTCTGAAGCTTCATTTATTTCATTGCTCAATTTACGAGGCTTGGAATTAATATCAGTGTCGGTTTCCTCTAATTTTGCGTCTTCTACAATCTTAGATCGATACGCCATAATAATTTTTTTGGTGAGATCCGCTGAATTTTCATCTGCATTGTCGGATCCCACTTCGACCTTCTCGTCTTTACTATCATCTATATCAGAAGTAACGGCTTTAAAACCTGGTTCACTTAAACGAGAATCCCCGTCGGTAAGAGCATTACTTGATTCATTAGAAAATTCGACAGCGTTATCGCCTACATCGAAATTGTCTGCGCTAAAACGACTGGCATTGTTTTCCAAATAATCTCCAACGCTACCCGCTGAGAGCTCAACCGCATTGAGAAATCCTTGATTTGATGTTGATGATTCGTCCACAACACCAGTATCGACGCTGTTAAATTCTCCTTCCGTTAAAAGATGCGACAATCCATTCGAATTTTCATTTATCAAAGGGCCTTCGTCGGTATCCATTGGGCTCTCTGATACACATTTCTAAAACACTTTTTCGGTTAAATTTTAAGTTCTGACAGTGAATTTTATATTTTAAATATAGGTTATATTTTTATTGACCATACCTGTACATCTGAACTAGCGTCATCATCCATGTTTAGGTTTAAATCTTACTATTCACAAACTCAGAAAACCAATGAATACAACAAGAAAAATGACTTGCAAAATATTAAAGACTAATGCAAAGAATGCTTACTGCAATATCCTAGTAAATGAAGGAAAATCGGTGGAATTAATAACAAAATATCCATTCAAGAAATACTTTGCTCAATCAAAGAGTAATTAACATATGTAAAACGTTGGCAACACCAGGCAGCCAACAGGTGAACAGTTGGCTATAGTCTACAGAACACAATCCAACACAAAGCCTTGTGGTGCAAAATCTGAAATGTTTTCTATTACAACTTTATTTGTAATAAGATAAGATGTTCCTTATTGTGCTTGCGCTACAAACTAATGATTATCGAAACTTATATTTCTTGCCAAATGTACACTCTAACAATACTTATTCTGTAACATAACCTTACTTTTTATTTATGTTTGTGTCAATGTCAAGTTAAGTAAAACTGTCAAAAGATAAATATTTTTGGTTATAATTTGAAAATGTACTATTTGTTATTATAAATTGGTTAATTCTGAATATAAGTTGCAATAGTAAAAGATGTTGGGAATACGCGCTATTTGCAACATAGCCACAACTTCAAAATCTTTGTTAATTAATCAAACTAGAGTAAGTGTAATTTATTTTTGGTTTTATAAAGTACATGTACATTGTGCTTAAAATAAGAATTAAAAGAAATCGTTTACTTTCCAGAATACTTTTATTTTACGGCGAAGATGGCCCCCATCTTTACACAAAAAACACGGAAAACCTTCTAAACTCCGAGGAAGGCACTTCGTTTATGATTTAGTAGAGGACACAGAAGTTGTAAAGAAACCGGATATGAAGATAATCTTAAATCAATTTGTCGAGGGTAAATCATAGTTAATCTTTTATTTTTCCATTTTACTTCATAAACTTCAACATCCTAAATCAACGAACATGTTTTGACAGATTGATGTTTTTTCAACACCTCAGACTAATACTGTGAAAAATCATTTTTAATACACAAACCCTAAATAGTATAATTAATAAACATATAACCTTTCTAGGTGTCGGAGAGTCTGGAGATGTTTTAACACTGAGTCCCGCAAAAGCTTACAAGAACTTCCTTGTGCCAGGCTTGGCAGTGTATGCTACTCCAGAGAACATAGCAAAGTATAAGGTTGATGAGAACAAGCCAAAAGTGAAAAGCAATTTCAGTTCACCATATGTACAAAGGGTACTTTGATTATTCACTATTAACTATTATTATATATAGATGCAATAACATAACTAAAAATGATGAGGTGTACTTCAGCTCAGGGTTTGTGTCATACATGTGCTTCACACAACCAGGTTAAAGAACTGGCTTGCGGATCATTTGAATTTGTACCTGTTTTGAGCCATAAGTTGCTAATTTAGCTGGTAGGCTGAAAGGAGTCAAAAGTAGCTAATAAACTATCACAAGCCTTTACATTATATCTATTTCACAAACATTGTTATTAATACTGTATACAACATGGATATTTAAATTAGCAGTTGCTAGCAACTTTGTCTGGGTAAATCGAAAAAAAAACATAGCCTATGTTATTGACAGATAAAGTACCTTTTTAATGTTGAAATAATTAAAAAAAATTTTGTGTGAATCTAATGTATACAAAAATACAAATCTTTCCTCTTTAAAATAATTAGTATAGATTGGAGTGTCTGTATGTAATATAAAAATCCACATTACACAAACATTATGTATTTGCATTGTTGATTAGGAATAATGACCGATTTTGAAGTGACTTTGTTGTGGAGATAGCTGATGTATGCAGGAATATTAAAAACAACCTTTTAATTCAGTGCTGATGAGATCGCAGATGATCAGTAATATAATCTAAACAATGTTTTCAGACTATGGGTTGTCTCTCACGCCTGTTACTACAGATATCTATGAGCAAAACTCAACCTTGGACACTCGAACCTTGGCATGTGCGTACATCTTTCCGCAAAGCTGGATTTGTTGTGCCTGAAGATACTATAACTTTGCCACCTGTCAAAATCTCCGGTCCTGATCTATCTTTGCAGGAAAAAGAATTTTATGTAACTGTTAAGGTAAAGCCAGAATTTTATTTAACAGTAAAGTTAAAACATACTTTTTTAAATGGATTATCCTTGTAGGTTTAAACTAAAACATGTAGGGTCGGAATACAAATGTCAGTTCCTATCACATTTACTCACTAAACTGGTATCTGGCATCAGCCAGTTATTATACCGATTTACTGGTTTGTGTATTCCCCCCCTTGCTTATTTTTATGCTTCCATTTTCATGTGTTGTATGGTTTTTTGCAATACATACTAAACATTTCATAACAACACTTAATATTTTATATGCAATAAAAAATATATTTTAGATTAATAACAAGGAAGAAGTCAACGTGAGGTGCAGGATCCATCACTGGGCGACAGGACTTGAAAAACTCCCATGGGTGGAGTTCCACTGGAAAAAACCTTGTGATCCACTTATCCCAGAACAAGCAGCTGAGTTAGCGAAAATACCCTTAGTTTGAATAACTTAAAATTATATTAACTGCTAGTCTAGTAAAGAAATACCTATCAATTTTCTTTTTCATAATAGAAAAATAAATGGCAGCAAACAGCGAGCCCGTAAACGAAACAGTTGTTTTTATTGAAAATGAAACGCCCCAACAGCTGTGCTAATTGGTTTAAAAAATTAACACTCCTCCGTACTTTGATTATTTTAAAGGTAGATAACTCATCATTTTTGGTTTTAATGTTTTTTTAGGAAGAGGTTAAAGTAAATTAATTTAATTAACAATTATTTGAATTTAATCACCTTTGAATCAAATCATAGTTTCGATAATTCAATACAAACTTTACTATTAAATTCTCAAAACATTAACCAAAGGCATTAATATAAAACATTAGATTATCAAAAGAAAAAGAAAATTATCAAATTATGTTCGCTACCGAATGTGGTGCTATCTGTACCGAACAGTTATTAAAGGAAATTTAACAAAATTCTCCTCACCATATTTAACTAACCGGTCTCTGCGCCGGATTTTCATCAACTGTATTGCCCTCGCCCTCTGGTATCTTGGCTTCATTAGTGAGGTGAATGTTATCGTCCTCTGGCTCAGGAGGTGCAATATTATAATTCTGTTCAGCATCCAATTCTCTTTCCACTTCCATGATGACATTATTGTCCGGTACCTCAAATTGCACTTGCTCAAGTGTTTGTGGCTGCGTGTCGCTCACTTCGCCTTCGTAGTTATCGTAATTTTCCTCAATTATTTGATTTCGATCTTCATAATTAGCATATTGAGCCTCGTAATGAGGATCATACTGCTCAGTTGTCTCTTCATGAAGATTTATGTCACCGGAATATACTTGTTGTTCTGCAGTTCCTTCGAAATAAGCGTAGCTTTCGTCACGTGCATAACCTTCGGGATTTTCGTAATCATCAATTACGGCACTGCCTGTTTGATTATATGCGTACTCAATATCATTCGGATCTGAATTAAACATCTCCGATTGCTCTGCCTCAAATTCGTTAATTTGAGCGTCGTGTCCAGTGTCATCGAAGTCTTTAATATAAGCTATTGTAGGTACTTCTTTATTTTCTGGCTCTATTTGGTTTTCCACAATTTGATCTTTAATGTTATCTTCCACTTGTTCTATATTTGGTACAATTAAGTTGATATTTTCAACCGGTAAAGGTTCATTTACACTTGAAGGTAGCAATTTCTCTTGCGAATTCAAGTCATTGGATTTAATGTTATTTTGTACGTTTTCTTCATCATGTTGATAGTTTTTAGATTGTGAAGTTTCCTCGAGATTCTGATTTTCGATATTAATATTCGAATATTGCACTTTTTCTAATTGAACATCTTCTTCTTTTGGTTTTATTTCGATTTCGTATTCAGCTTGAATTATTTCCTTCTGTGTTAAATCATTAGTGGAATCTCCAACATGTGGTTCATTGGCGTTATCGATACTTACATATACGTTTTCGTCTTTTGTTGGATTTGTTGGTATTGTTTGAGGGGTTATAGGTTGCTTTCCACTGTCTGTGTTTTCTGAAAGATTTTCTGTTTCACAATTCGAAATAGGTTCTTTAAAATCTTGGCTAAAATCTGCATCGTTAATAAAATTTTTTTCGATCTCTGGTTTTTCTTCAAGTTTGTCGGTTTCGGTATTAGAAATTACTTCATCATAATTAGTGATGGTTTCTATATTATCTCGATTATTTTCGGGTGGGTTTTTGTTATTTGATAAAAGATACGTAGTTTGAAGATTTGGCTCTTCAATTTTGTTGGAGTTCAATTCTCCGTCGTTGATATTTATTCTTGTTAAGTTCAAATTAGTTTCCTGTTCCTCTTGTTTCTTGTTTTGCTTTAATTCTTCTAATATACTGTATTTCTTTCTCCAATCACCATTATCATCAAAGTTAGATTTTAAGATATAATTATCATCTTGTTCTAAAATATTCATGTGTCTTGGAATAAGAATATATTTTTTACTAATTGCTTTCAGAATCTCCTCTTCATTGATTGACGTAACCACGTTAGAATTGCTGACTGTGTTAAAACAATATTGTGGTTTTTCATACCTAGATAGACATTTTCCCATGTACTTACGATCGTCAACCAATTGGTTTTGGTTTACTGTGGTAAAATAATCCTGTAAAATATTTAATGTATACGTTAAAGGCTTACAGATAAATGTAGAATTCACCAACTCGCTATACTGAAAGTAATGAAAAGAAATGTCTTTCAAGAGTACTATCACTTTCATTGAAATACGTACCAATTTCTAATTTATTTAAATAACATATTCATTTAATATATACTTTAATATTGTACGTAAGATTAGAGTTTTAAACGAAACTTATAACAAAGACGCACGTTACTTACCTTTGGTGCATTACGCACTTGTACTATAGCAGAGGTATTACGAATTTTGTCAAGTCTTTCTAATATGTACTCATTCCGGTCTTTACGCTTTTTATCTTCTTCGATGAAGGAATCATACTGTTTTCTTATTGCGTTTATACGCTCGGCTTTGAGTCTGCAAAAAAAATCTTACATCTTACTAATATTATAAATGCGAAAGTTTAGATGGATGGATGGATGTTTGTTAGAGTTTGTAGCCTAAACGGCTGAAGGGATCTCGATGAAATTTGGCATAGATGTAGAGGATAGTCTGGAAGAACACATAGGTTACTTACTTTTGTTTTTTTTTAATTCCGCGCGGACGGAGTCGCGGGCGAAAGCTAGTATAATATACATCTAAAATTCTCTTCTAATACTTCATCATCGTAAAATATTAAAATATGAATTTTGAAGGATGCCCCACTACACCTATTAGAGAGTATGATCTTACTTTTTGTTAGGTTTTCCCATCTGTCTCCTCAATACGTCTACCTAACTCAGAAGAGTCGTTGAGCGGTTCACGTTGTATCAATGTAAACAAAGCAATGCCGCGTCGACCTTAGCAAAGGTTTTACATGTTGCGAGACGCCACACGAAATCCAAATAGAAATATTAGTGAGCGTACATATTGTGCTACCTCAATTTTTCAAGTACTAAGATAAAAGATGGATTGATGAATTGTTTTACGCAGTCTCAATGCCCTGCAATATTGTACTACTAGTATAATAGCATTAATCTTCTTAATAGTTTAATTCGTTGCATTCAGAAATCAGAACTACGCACTTAGTTTATAGAAGCAAATACAGAGCAGTATTGTATGGCCGGACATTGTATCAACACTTGGGGGCTCTTTATATTTAGCTTACTCTCTTTAAAGTTATCTTTGGTATTAACGAATTTATTTCAAGTACAAATATTAAAGTAGACGTAGAGTGTAAAAGCAGCAGTACCAGGCTATGTCTGGCACGGCTCGGCTCGTCTTTACGTCCATAGCATGAACACGAATCGCAAATGACCTTCGACCTTGCTTGTTCACTCCGGTCACGGAAACTATATTAGCTCTATATATGTTCTTCGACTTAAACCAAAGTTAATTTCAAGTATCAGAAATTCATTATTGAATAGATTTTATACAAACACATAATTTAAAATCTCTAAAACCAAATGAGAATGACAGGAGTCTTGTTCTAGATCGAGGCGGCGTGGATTTTTTTTACATCTTAAGGTGGCAAAAGAGTAAGTGGCCACCTGAATCCGCCAAAATTGCGAAGCAACCGATGCCTATAATTGCACATCCGTTATTGCAGATGCATTGCCTACCCTTAATAGACAAAAGAGAAGACGCACATTTAGAGGATGTTTCCCCTTCCTACGCGTCTCTTGCACCGACTAATCCATTTTCTATTCCCATTATTTCGTTATCAGAAAATGGTGGAAAGGAAAATGGACTAATACCAGATCTCCGTCACACAAACGAAACGTGGAATTACTCCCACTCCAAGCCTGTCTTCTGTGTGGTGTTGCAGCAGGTGTGCCGGCCTATTTGTGCGAAGACGTTAAAGCGGGCTCTACCGATATTAAATCCTTAAAAGGTAAGAGGACCTCTTATTGTTAGAGATCCACAATGGCTTAATGATTGATGTGCTTATATTGTAATAACAAAAGTAGACCAATATAACTCGGAACTCATCCAGCGCGTACCACACAATTACAACTTTGGTTCCAGTAACCCGTGGCTGACAACATTCTGAAGATTTTGTTACGAGTTTCACATCTGCAAGCAACGGCCCCAACCGCTTTTCTTATGCCATTAACAGGACAGGACATTTAGACTTATAGAAAGTATTATAAAGAGCGACTTCTATGTCGAATAACTTAAAGTTTTTTTAGAATTACTTACAGTTTTTGATAAACTGGTTTACACAGGCGAAAAGTTCTTCCTGTTATTTTAACCATGTCTTTTTTTCTGATAAAAGAAATCGAGTTTCTTAAATACAAATACGTAATTTTTACGATTTTTATTTAACTACAAATGTTTGGCGATATTTAAATAGCAAATAAAAAATTGTCACTTATCCTTTTATTCTTCAGAATAGAAGGAATGCCGATTAAAGAAAGATTTTTATAGGGAAGAAAAAAGGATGCTTTTTTTTAGGCTGCATTTAGATTCCTAGAAATGTTTTTGCTCTTTAACGCGTCTATTTATTATTATACTTTAATGAATTAACAACTTTTTAAAAAAATGCTTTTTATTCCTTACTTTGAAAACAAATATTGTTTGAGTTTTTTCCAAATTGGTATAATGGCAACAAGTTTTTGACATTGTCATTTGTGACATAACAGCTGTTTTTGCGGTGTTTTGGTTTTGACTTTTCAAAATATTTTCAAATAAGTTAGGTTATCAACTTACATAATTCATATTATTTAAAATAAAATGATTCATAAATGGTTTCATAAATTTGTACGACGAACAACAAAGCCCATTCCAGAAGACCAGGCCCTCTTATGGAAACGTCGCCTCAGTTTAGCTTACGGATTTGTTGCGTGGAATGCATTCGGTTTACTTGTTTATGCCATTTATCAAGGCAAAGCGGATTGGGCACATTATTATGGTCTGAAAACAGACGAAGAACAATCCATGCCACCAGGTACGTGTCAAATTTTTGTAACAGTTTTTTTTTTACTGATGAGCTGTTTAATTGTAAAATATTTTATCCTGTTTATACTTCTTTTAGCAAGAGCTTGGGCGAATACCTTAGGTATAAAGAATGCTAAAGTATACAGAATATCTGGTTTCACAAAAGTAGATGAGTATGATATAGTGGAGGGAGAAGAAAGGAGACAAAAGAAACCCATAGGAGATGGTGAAGAATTAGAAGATTAAACATAATTTTATTAAAGTAAATATTACATTTGCATTGTAAATATATTTTAGCTTAAGAAAACTATTTTTGTCCCACAATCAACAGTTTAAAGATTGTGTGCATAACAAACACATTCAATTTTTAATAAATAAATGTTATTAAAGTTTTAACAATAATTATTTGCCAATTATTATATATTCTACAATATTCCTCATTATGATGATAAATTACAATAAAAATTAAATGAAATGGACAGTATAACCACACCCTAAGACTCCCTGATATGCTGCAAAAGTTATTTACAAACAGGAAACACCAATAAAGGCTAAAGGATTGATTAAAAATTGAAGTTGACAATATAAAAATACCAATATAATTCATTTAAATATTTTGAACATGTATAATTCCATCAATTGCTAATAATAAATACATTTTTTTAAACATATAAGGCACTTACATTTCTAAGTAAAATCACATTACACATAATCACTTATGATTAGAATCACAGCTTTATAAGGCAAAAAAATAAGCTCAATAGTTGGGATGTGTGTGGTAAGTGATGGCGCGTCTTCTTCGCTCTAATTCTTGTAGTAAAGCAGATCTGAAATACACAATTTTAAAAATTTCTCACATCTAATCCATAAAATTGTTTGCTTAAAAAAAATTACGTAACAGTATCTTATAAATCAATTAATGCCAAAAAAAATGCACTAAAAAGCCTCACTCATTGAGAGACCACGAACCAAGCCATAGAGAGGCACAAACATCCTAAGTATTCACATTGTTTTTTTTTTTAATTAAATTTAAAGTCTTACTTCATAATTTTTTTTTTAAATCATACCATCCCTTGTTACATAATTTTCAAGTAATGTATTGTTAACAGGTATTTCAAATTTTAGCTCAATACAATATGTTTCTAATTTAAATTACTAGACTTGAACGAAATAAAACGGTAATATAATGTAATGAGTTTACTAAAGGTTTAATTTAGTTTTTCATCTCCAACTAAAGTATTGGTATGTTAAAAAGTGATATTTTACCTATATCTCTCGTATTTCATCACAATGAGCTGCAGCTCCTGCTTGTAGAGGCGTGTCAGCATGTCCGAGTAGCAGTCCAGCTCGCTCAATCGGAACATGTTCCAACGCAACTTGTGGTCTAACTCTTGATCCGCTAAAAATATATCACCACTATAATTACCATCATTCAGACTATGCATAGTAATAGACTAGAATAGGCATCCTATTTTACTATACTAAGACTAGTAATATTGCATCATACTGTTGATTAAATAGAAAATAATTCGTAATTTGATTGTCTTGCAAATTCAGACACTCTTTGCTTCAATAACTTTACCTTTAGAATAAACAATGAGCCAATGAGGTATCTCTTCAAGTAGATAAGGTGGCACCAGAGTAGGAACGAGTGGGCTAACTAAGTAACAACCACCGACAAGACAAGGATGCGCATATGTTGTTTGATGAGTTATTTCACTGCAACAAAAGATAGCATTAGTATATCAAAAAACGACTAATTTACTTGTTTAGGCCTAACAATACTACTAAAAAAACAAAACATGTTGCTATAGAAAGTGTTCAAAGATGGTCAGATTGTAATTTAGAACAATGTACATACTTAAAATAATATACTCCATGATGTGGTGTAGAAACTCTCTGCCAGGGCTGCGGAACACTCTCCAGAGGGTGCGTCCAGTGTGTGGTCTGTGTATTGTGGTCCATGTAGTACCGCCGGCCGCGTAATGTTCTGTCCGCGGACCAGCCGGGCGGCAATGGCAGCTCACATTCCTCTGAACCTAATACAATGTTGTTTGCAATATTAAATTGCATGATATTGGCAGAGGACTAAAGCTCAACCCCCCTCTGTTATAACCATCAAAATTCCTAATGGACAAATAAGAATTCAAAATCTTACTTCTATGTTATTAATTTTTAATTCCAAGTGGATGAAGTTACGGCCTAAAGCTATAGTTTAAAGTAATGATTCCAATACCATTTTTATGTGATAGTAAACTGCTTGATATTAGTTTAAGCTATTGCTTTCTATACCTATCAAGGACCCTCCAATATCACGAAAAATATTAAAGAATATTGACTAAGAGCTAGGAGATTGTAAATGTTTGTTAAATTAAACATATTTGGATAATACCTTGACTACTAGAGATAATGCTGCTGCCCGGACCTTTGGTGTGATAAGGAAGTGCAGATGCATTCACATAGTTGGAATATATTGGTGATGATTGACTTACTGTTGTGTATGCTGCAAGAAAAAAGATTAATTGGTTTGTTCAGAGATCTATAATACATATTATGAAACAACAACACTTTAAAGTGACACCAGTTTCCTTAAATCAAATGATTAAATACTGAAACTATGCCTTAAATGATAAGGCGACGTTTAAACTAATTTTTTTAAAACATTATCGTCTGTCAGTTTGTGAGTGGTGCTTATGAAGCAATGCATTTACCATTAGAAAATTTGACTTACAGTCAGTACAAGTATGTAGATGTATAGAATGTGGCGATGGAGGATGCAGTCTTGGTGTTATACTCAGATTGGAAGAGATCCGCGGCATGCTGGACTCCCGGGAGCTGTACTGCTGTTGTTTCTGCTGTTGAACCTATTAGAAATGTCTATCTTAATTATATTCATCCAATCATTTGTGTTTATGTCTTCTAAAGTTGTTTTGATAATTTCTTTTATTAATTCTCAAATTACATTCAATTTTACTTGTTAATTTATATAAATCCATTGAGATATTTAGTAAGGAAATAGAATAGGAATAAATATTTAAGTATAAACAAATAATAATCTTGAGTAAATATTATCTTCCTTTTAAATAATTACAAATCTACTATATTTAAGCAAGATATGTAAAATTGTAAAACATAGCTGATGGTGGAAACTAATGTTTAGAGGGCATGATCATTTATCAAAAATGATATATCTGAATCATACCTGTTGTTGATTTTGATAAATAGGATCCTCAGGTTGTTGTTGCCTATAATACCTATAGCTCGGCTGACGGCTAAATGAATCATCTACTTCATTTAGAGTTGAATGAGATGCCTAAAATATCAACAATAATAAAATATTTGCTCAATAATTAATAATGTTTGTAATAATTAGCAGAAAATACCATATTTAAATCCAAATGATACTGGGAATTATAATTGCTGGATGAACTAGCTGCATCACTGGTTGATAAACTTGCAAATCTAAAATATTTAAACTTTTATTATGATAAAATTATTATAAATATGCCACAACATGATCAGAACATTAGCAACCAAGTATTGTACCTATGTGCTAAGTTTGGTACTGATTCACTAGGCGTGTACTTTCCAGCATGACCACTCATAGTTTGAGCTTTACCGAACTTGTTTTCCATCGCTTGAGATCCTCCATCGCTAGCCGCAAATGGTTGGCTTCGAGGTCTCCTATTATTTCCCGTTGTCCAGACATTTATTACTATAAAGTAAAACATACTATACAATGCATTTGTAGAACATTGCGTTTTATATTTAATTTAATTTTTAAAGGTGAGTAAGCTTCCTTTGGATTCGTAAACAATAAAACATGACACTGTATAAGCAAACATACTTGGTAGATCAGGCGGTGTATCTTTCTTCACATATTTCCCCACTACCCCTTCGTTAATAGCTTTCTGACCTTTTCTTGATATCATCTTAAAAAATACCGTTAATAGCTTATCTATAAATCTACAATTACTTAACCTATTGTAAATTATTGTTTAATTATCAACAAAATGTAAAATAAAAATAAGAATTTGAAATGTCAGTTTATGACATTTTTGTTTTTTAAAACTTGCCATATTAAAATGTTATTTTTATTTAAAAAAATCAAGTAAAAAATGCCCATCAAGAGTTCATATTAAATCTGTTTAATAGTAACAGTTATTGGATCTTTACTAATAACATAAGATAATTCCATTCAATATTTTAATTTAGTTCCCTATAATGTTTTTGACTTCATTCTATCAACTTGTCAAATTTGATCTTGTAAACATACAACACGCATGTTTTTGACGTTTTGTTATGATTAAGTTGTAAAAAATATTTAATTAACGTACTTAGTAATCAATTGCAAGAAAATGTTTTATTTAATAGGATTAGGTTTAGGAGACGCTAAAGATATAACTGTAAGAGGCTTAGAAATAATTAAAAAGTGTGATAAAGTTTTACTTGAAGGTTATACTTCGATACTTACTGTTGGCAAGGAAGCTTTGGTAAGTCAGCATATTAATTTATAACTACTTTTAGTAGAGTTTACACACCTGATTATATTTATGATGGCATAAGCTTTAATAAAACTTAAATATATTGGAACAATTTTTCTGTTTTTCACTTTTAATGTTAAATTTTATGTAGGAAGAATATTATGGAAGACCCTTAATACTAGCAGATCGAGAACTGTGTGAGAGCAATATAGATGAGACATTGAAAGAAGCAAAATTAAAAGACATAGCACTGTTAGTTGTTGGAGATCCACTGGGAGCTACAACACACACTGATATGCTTCTCCGGGCTAAGCAATTTGGTGTTGAATCACAGGTATCAAATAATACTTTGTTGTGGTACATAGCTCAGAGTCCGTGTCTAGATTATAAATAATATTCTATTATCAACTAAACTAATGCCTATAATGTAAATGTTTTTATTAAATTAACTCAAAATAATTTATATTTTTTTCTTGTCAATGTTTATGTACAATTAATATGATAAAGCTTATTCCAGATTATACATAATGCATCTATAATGAATGCTGTGAGCTGCTGTGGTTTGCAACTGTACAGCTTTGGTGAAACAATATCTATACCATTCTGGACTGATAGCTGGAAACCAGATAGTTTCTTTGAGAAAATATTAGAGAATTACTCCAGAAATTTGCACACCTTATGTCTACTAGGTTCAGCAGACAAAAATCATTAGGAAAATATTTATTTAACAAATAAACTTTGTATATTGGTTTTATCAAAACCACCATTTGCAACACCAAAATGCTTTTGAAGTATTCAGAGATGCAATAATTATATTTCTAGATATTAAAGTAAAGGAGCCAACTGAAGAATCATTAACAAAAAAAGTTCGACAGTACATGGACCCGAAATTTATGACTGTCAGAGATGCTGCAAAACAACTTGTGCAAATAGTTGATAATAAACCAGAAACAGGTAAATCCATAGACAACAAAAAAATTTAGATAATCTAGAAAAATTAAGTCTGGACTGACTGCTCACTAAACACTAGATATTAACATTTCTTCATTTCAATAATACAGCTTTTCTCATTTTACTCTCCCCTCTTTTCCACTGACATCCTGGCAATTAATAATTTTTTTCAAACCATGTTATTTCTGGTATATATGGCTGAAAATGTCACTAGTTAGACTTTTTTATTTTTTTCTATTCTACCTTGTTTTTCAGGTATAACAAGGGAAAGTTTGGCTGTTGGTTTGTCACGAGTTGGCGCTCCTGATCAGCGTATTGCTGTAATGAGCTTAGAGAAGATGTTGCATTTAGATCTTGGACCACCATTGCATAGTCTTGTTATACCAGCTTCCAAGTTACATCCATTGGAACTTGATTATTTGGAACAATTCAGATAAATATTATGGAATATTCAGCCTTTTGATATTGAAAGTTATGTTTACATTCTTTTTTTATTAAATATTTATAAATTGTTAAAACATTCAATCAACAATAAACATTCAATAACATGATTGTGTTTAACTTTCATGCTGTAGGACAATTCTAAGAAACTATTTTTATAACTAGTAAACTAGCTAGACGTAAATATTTATTTACGTTATATCATCTTCATGTCTATAAAGTATAGAGAATTTATTTACCTAAGCGAAGACACGTAAGATTACTAGTTATCTAAGGAAGAGGATAAGTGACAAGGAATCTCGGGAGTATGTATGTGTCAAGGAAACTATATTTTATGTATTGAAGAAGAAATGTTATTTTGAAATACATAATTAATATAGTTTTATTATTTACAATTACAATAATTAAAACCATGATATAAACAGATTTCAAACTGCTACCATAAGAAATAACATCAAAACTCAGCGTTGGTCCGCAAAGCTACCAAAACATTACTACAACATACAATAATTATTAAAATCAAACCGAATCGTAATTATTAAAAGGTACATTAATTATTATTTGGTCTAAGTTGCGTATTATAAATAATGAAAATTAAAAAATATACAAACAACGGAATGTAGACACTAGAAATACCAACAGGGGATTACTAATCACCTACTATTGGTACACATCAACATCTCTAGATTAACTGGAACATGGTGGGGTCACATTACATTACAATTATTTAATAATAATAATAATAATAGAGGCATGGCTTAACTCAATTTTACACTATGTAACACTAGGAAAAGTTCTTACAATAAATTATACAGTCTTCATACTTTAATTGTAAAGAGTACATACATGAATCGAATTTAATGATATAATATCTATAAGAAAAATTACATAACACGTGCTTCTCTATTAGTCAAGTGAGATTACAAAACTGAACTATATAAATAGATTTTAATTAGAGTATTTAAAAAGTTCAAACGGCCGATACTTGTTGGTCGTCGTCCTCGTCATCCGGCGCGTCGTGATAGTAGTCGTAGGGGCGAGTGACACCTTCATGCGAGTGCGCGCGACTGAGGCGCTCCAGGCGCGCCACCTGCGCCGCCAGCGTGTACGGCGCCTGCGGCATGCGCGGCGGAGGCACAGGCCGCACGCAGCTCGCCGTCGTGCACGAACCGTGCCCGCTGTCGCTCGACGTAGCGGATCCCGTCTTACGCAGCGGCAAGTTCACGAGTGACGTCACGCTGCTGCTTTCCGCCGATAAATCCACCGGCAGCGGCGTGGGCGTGTCTGAATGCGATCTCTCGTGGGCCGCCCGGGCGCAGCATATACCCGGCCCCGTACCATCCCTGCGGTGCGTACATGGCGAGGGCCCAGGCGGAGGCGGTCTCGGCTGATGCGGTCTGGTTTTAGCGGGCTCTGACAGGGCGAGCAACTTTCGGACAGCCTGCGGAGATGCAGCACCGAACTTATTACCCGCAAAGCTTTTCTTACTCTCGCTCGCTGACGATGCGCTGCTGGTTGTCGACAATGACGGCGAAGGGTGTCGTCGGCGGGGCATGACGGGGGCCGGCCCGGAGCCCTCGCATTCTAAAGACAGCGCATGCAAGCGCTCTTCATCTGTTTCCACGTGCATACGATTTAAGTATGCCTTTACGCGTCTCACCATTTGGGCTTCTTCAAACATTTTCTTGGGATTCGGAACATTTGAGGATTTTTTCCTTCTTTTCACTGTAACTTGGCCTTGTTGTACGCCCGTGGTTAACTGATTTAGGGCGACCATAGCGTTAGAAGGTGGTTGTTTTCCCAGCTCGAGTAATGTTAAAAGATCATATGGAGAGCTACACATATTAGTAAGAGTTCTCACCTCCTTAGCGATCATTCTAAGCTTTTCAAAATTGACCATACCTTCAACTTTAGTATCGTTGCCGAGGTGAATGAATGTGAGATCTTTTCTAACGACTGGGTAAAATGGTATAACCGGCGAACGTCCTTGTTCTGTCGTTACGAGCTGTCTGTATTTAGACATATTCCTTGACGGATCCATGAGCATTTGTAAATCGGAAAATAGCTTAATGTATTTCGTAGGTAATTTTTCCCATGTCAATCTTAACCTAGAGACAGCTCCGTGACCCAATCCCGAAATTATAGCAAACATGGAATTAAAGTTTTTACATTCTTTACAATGACGAGCCACCTTAATGAATTGTTTTACAATTTTCGACCTTCTAACGAGATTTTGTTCATTGACAACTTCTGTAACGACCCAGAACATTTCTTTGTTAACAAGACCAGCAAATTGCGATAGCATAGGTGTTCCATACCGGCTCTTTAACTCGAACAAATCATCGACATACTCAGTACTTTCGATTTGTCTAAATATACAGAAATCCTGTAAAGTTAATTGAACAGCAACTTCGACTGCATTTAATTGCAAAAAATGAACCACACTTTCTCGCAGAAGTTCAGGCGCCATTTCATCAGGTACTAGAGTCTCACTTAAGCCATTAGTTTTTAAATAATATCTAGAGCTAAGCCCGATTCTTTCCGCGAGGTTCTGCAGCTGGTCTGGAAGACGATGTTGTTTTATAATGCCACCTTGCGCCACTGACACCTCACATAGGGAAAAGTTAGAACTGGGATCAGTTATACCAAACTCTTGTAATGTCAACATCACTACTTCCCTAGCTGTGGTTTCCTTGTGAACTAAAAGATATTTACAAGTTTGATCTACTCTATAAACCTTGAGTACGTGTTCGGGATAATCCGAAGATTGATATTCATCGTAACATATTGATATTAAATCAGGATTGCTGTGCGAACTATAGAAAGAGGTGCTCGAGTTGGCTTTGTTTAATGATTCGGAATTCGAGAGGATACTGTCATCTGTGTGAATTCCGTCGCTGATAGTATTTTTAGGCAAAATATTCATTTTCATTAAAGCTTTTTGGAGTCGCCTTTTTGGACCGAGAGTCATAAAACCTTTTTGTGGTTCTTTTTTAACGCTCATCGGTTGAGGTTTCTTAGTTGGCGATTGAAAAACTGAATTGAGTGTTATCGGGTCATCGCTCAGTAACTCAGCGGTAGACAATCGTGCTCTAGGGTCAGTTTGCCAGCGTACTGCACAACCTCTTTGTCGGGGCGAATTCTCGGGCATTAGTAGCATTTGCTTAAAAGCTAACAAGTTACTTTTAACTGTGATGCTTAAGTGTGTAGAACCCGTAATAATTTCCATGGCTTTAGCATGACTTACGTGTTGGAATGACTGACCATTTACTTCGAGAACCTGATCTCCTCTCTTTAAACCTACATCTTCAGCCTTTGAGTGTCTTTCAACTTTCAATATAAAAATACCATATCCACGTTCATAACCGCCGAGTACAGTGAAATTCAGAGGCTCATCTCTTGAAGACCTCGATAGAGTGACGCTCCGTGTACGCGCTTTAGCAGAACAAGCAATACTAAGTAGTCTCAATTGACTCTCCATTTTTTCTCGTTCTAATGCTGTGTCGAAGTTTTCGAGAAATTCCATCATATTAGGATCAGTTTCAAAATCTGTGAAATGATTATTTACCCAAAGTAATACTACTCTAGTGACTTTATCACGATCGGAAGGTTCCGAGAACCAGGCAAGCAATTGTTTAGCAACCACAAGGGGACTTTCTATAAAGGTTCGATGTGTCAGAAGAAAATCTTCAACATACGTTGAATCACGTGAGTTATCTTCAATCAGTTGAAGCATCAATTGTTCTGGCGTCCCCCTAATGACCACGTGTCCTTGTTGATGTGCCGAGTCGCCAGCAACACCTCTATATTCCGTAACTAATACTACAACGCCATTCTCATTTTCATGCCTTCGTATATTCTCCTCACCTTGATGCAAAATACGATAATAATCAGTTTGTGTGATACAAACAAATTGACAGTCGTCGCATCTCGTCGTCATAACTCCCCTGTGATATAGTTTTTCAAGCGTAGCTTCCGCCATTCCGAAACTGTCCCCAACATTAAGATACTCAATTTCTCCATTTTGATGTTCTATACCAACATGGCCATTGATGAGCACTGACCAAGAATCATGTTCTTCTCCATCATTCATTACAACTGTTCCGGCTTTCTCTACAACCGCAAAAACCATCACTGCACAGAGTGCTTTACGAACTGTTAGCGTCATATTAGTGAAAGCTTTCAAATGTTGTGTGAATTCTAAAAGAATTTCAATGTCTTCATCAGTTCTGTCACTTGGGTCTTTTTCAAGGCAGTCTCTTACAGCATCTCGTACTGTAAGACTATCCATACTTTCTTCCAAATCTTCTTCCTCATCTGAATCCACTATGGATTCAAGTAGACCTGATAAGTCTACCTCCATGTCCATGTCTAAAGAACTGTGTACAGAAGTCATGGTGTCACTGCCACTATAGGCTGAGCTTGTGTCACTCGCGTTGGAACACTTTAGTGTGTGGGGATACAGCTCCGGACTGTGACGGCCGCCACGCCCACCTCTCAACATTGTGAAGTTTCTCACCTATTCTGACCTATGCCCAGCACCTGGAACAAAAACTAATATCTTAACAACCAAAAATGAACAACTTTCATAACAGTAACTACAGTGCACATGGAACTTAATCACATAAATGACTTTAATTATGGAGTCTTATAAATTACTTTTTTTTTTATGAAATGTTGATATTTTGTGCCTGCAGGGCAAAAAAGGGGAAATATGTGAAAGGGAAGAAGTTCAAGTCTTGGATTTAGGGGATATAAGGAAAAGAAGTTGTTTGATAGAGGTTCAACATCATCATGAGCTCCCTATAAAGGTTACTTTGACTTAAATAGAGAGAGGTATATTTCAGTGTTTTGGCACGTTGAGCGGATAAAAGTCTTGTCAATTGTACATAGTGAATGAGAGGTCTGTACTATACTGGTGCCATACTAGTTTATGTATACCAAATTATGTTTAATTAATATGTATTAATTAACATTTCCTTTTTTAGTCTACACAAGCATTTATCTGTATTAAACCTTTGGGTATCACATTTACTCTATCATAATGTTTAGTTCATAACAAAGGGAATTTCATTTTCAATTTTTTTTTAGGAACTGAAGTAAAAGAGAAACCAATATTGAAAGAAGTAATTAGTTTCCTAAGATTATCTTTTTAAATATCTCCTGTTTCATACTTGTTGGTAAAGCAGTTAATGAAGTAGGTTTTAACTTATTTTTTTTTACATTAGGAAATATTACAAACAGAATGTAAACATGAGTGTACCTTTTATTTAAAACATCAAGTCCATAATATTTAATGAATCTATTATATGTCATTTAACAAGTTCGGTCAAAATGTTCAGCCATTAAAATCTATAAACTAAATATTATTCCTATGAATAATAAATTTTCAATCGATGCATGCAAATAATATCACTATGAAGAAAATGAAGTTTTACACGAAATTATTTTTTTATGTCATAATAACAGATTAGAATTCTCTATTGAAAAAATCGATTATCTGGTTTGATATGTTAATGGATCATTTTAAGTAGTAATGTATAGTAGGTTCAAGTTTTGCAGTTACTTCCTACACAGTATCGTCTTGTTCATAGTATAAACGATCGAATCTGCACACAACAGGATAAATCAGAGCAGCTGTAATATTGGTTTTTCTATTTGTAATCTCTAAGTGCTAACGGCATGCAAGTAAACATAAAGCAAAGAATTAAGTTAGAAACCTTCACAATTTCTATTTATTTTGCATTCATGGCGGAACTGTCAGCGCTTCCATGTTGCTTTCTAATTAGTCTTCCACTGAGTGACGCTTATTTTATGTATATCACAACACACGACACAAAATTATGTTATTAACTTTATCTTGCTAATATCAAATCACTAAAATTTATATTTTGTAGACAGTCAAAGTTCTAAGAAATTTAGAAAGCTACTTTCTCAACGTAGTACTCGGGAGCCACAGATGCATAATTCATAACTAAAAATAACGATAAAAATTTTCTGGTCGAGAACCATAACAAAAAAACTATGACCGATTCAATTTAGAATTAAGTAACGATGTTAACAGTACTTCTTTTAATTATTAAAAGATTAACGTAAGTGTTTAAAAGAAATAATTTTAATTGGTATTGTTCAAGTTTTTATTAATGTCTTTTAGAATTAACTTTGTTGATTTTCGTTGCAAAATACATGTTATTTATTTTATGTAAGGAAAAAAACATCATTCGGTTTTAATGCTTGTTTAACAGAAATATGATTTTTATGCTATTTATTCAAGATTTGTTAACTGTTCTTATCTGTACGATGTAATCCTTCTTGAACGCTACTTTGCATTCCAATTAAAATGATCATCCGTCTCACAATAATTTATTATTGGATTTCTTAAAATCTCATGTGTTTTGGTACAAGTAATTATCTTAATAAAAAATTAAATATATTTAAGTGTTATCAACCTTTATTTTATGGCTTATTATTACATTTCAATTTAAAAAGTACTTGTGTTGGTTATTGGAACATTTTTATATCTCCATCTATTTTCAGAAATAGGTACTTTTGAGTGCTGGCGTTTTCACTGCAAAACCAGTGATGATAGTCTTTTAGCTAGGTTGCAATTGTAAATTAATCGTTAGACAAAGCGGAAAAAGTCGCAGAAGTATATATTTATTCATGTAAAAGTGCAATACATCAAAATAATCTCGTGTGTAGCGGAAAAATGCATCTAGTTTCACTGTGTGTGTCGAAACGGATGGTGAGCGATGGCGAGAATACGGTGATAGATTTTTGGTGTTGAAAATTTGCCCTGTGTCATTGTCGATTTAGTTTTCAATAACGTCTGAGAAAGACAAAAACTGTTTTGTTTCGACTTTTGTGTATTACTACATTGAAAAATCATCTATTTTGAAGAATATTGTCGAGAAATTAAATTGTCATCGACTGACCGGCTGATATTACACGAGGCTTGTATGTATATGTTACTTCTGCCTACTGGTATTCGTGACACGCCTCAGAAAATAAAACTGATTTTGTGAATGGAATTGTTCTTTATTATTATTGTGTCATTTTGGTGATAAAGACGTTTTAAAATTACGTAACTGTTGTGGAATCTTGAAGTGTATAAAGAATGGCCTGAGTGTGAGCACTCTATTGCCGTCATGTGTGACGAAGGAATGTTTGTTTAGGCTGTAGTATTTTGTTGCGACTGTACTAGGAGTGCGCGTTCGTCTCGTCAATTGGACCGGATCATGACACTATCCGAATCAAAACAATCATCGCATTGATCGCACTCGATATTGTCATTTGGGACACTTTTATATAAGCAAAATGTCTTCGGGAACGTTTGTGGATAGAATTGATCCGTTCGCCAAGCGTTCGTTAAAGAAAAAAACCAAGAAATCGCAAGGTTCCTCCCGCTACCGCAACACGCAGGACGTGGAACTTCAGGCGCTGCCGCTTCTCAAAGGTGCGTAATTCACACTATCTCTGCCTCTTGCCCTCTTATCATTTTTATCTACATTGTTTATAAACGATATCATAATCAAAGATCATCTAAGACAATTAGAAGAATTATATTATTACAAAACCAATTAGATTTTCGTAAGATTCAACTGTCAATTACATTAATAGGTTATAGAGAACTTCTTGTGTGTTATGTAGTGCAGTTAAGGTTATTTAGTTAAATGTCTATGTAGATAGTAAACATATAAATGTAATGTCAGTTAGCTTTAATAATTATATGTTTGTGTAAACACAGTTGCATCCATGCACATATGCAGTCACAATGTGTTTTGAGTTTGAGTGAAAGATGAGGAAAATGTACAGTGCAATTATATGGTTCTAAAAAAAGTTTGTTTATGGTGCATATTAACTCAATAAATTAATAAATAGCTTGATTGGAATAATTGCAAAAAATTTGGTAGTTTTTCAACTATTTTTTTACAAACAAAAGTTAATTAGTGATCATTTTTATGAATAATATTTTTTTCTGTTATATAATTAAAATGTTTTCTAAAATTATTATTTTTTGAAGTATATATTTACTAACAACATTGAAATTC
Organism: Papilio polytes; assembly: GCF_000836215.1. Lineage (NCBI taxonomy): Eukaryota > Metazoa > Arthropoda > Insecta > Lepidoptera > Papilionidae > Papilio > Papilio polytes. The sequence goes on from NW_013525180.1 coordinate 871,763, forward strand.
AATTCCAGATGTTCCAAATAGTGAGCAAGAGGAGCTGTTTATTCGTAAACTGCGGCAATGCTGTGTGGCATTTGACTTCATGGATCCTGTTGCTGATCTCAAGGGCAAGGAGATAAAACGTGCCACACTCAATGAGCTTGTAGAGTACATTACTGGTGGCCGTGGAGTGCTCACCGAGCCCGTCTATCCGGAGATTATTAAAATGGTAAGGTTTGAATTGTTTTTACTATGTTTTCTGCCACACCTATAAATTGTTATTAATTCCTTCAGTACAGAAGAATAAAAACAATAACAAAGAACTGCTTTAAGTAGCTAATTTAAGACAATCAACTATCTTCTTACTATTACATTTTGGATAGATGAAGTGAGACCTGTACTTGTATTTTATGTTAGTTCACGTTTTTAAAGTAATTGAAACTGCATTTCAATTCTGTAACTAGATGATTTGTTATTTGTTTTCTGTAAAAAGTATCAAACATTACAAGTTTTAAAAATATCTTTTTAAAACCTTTAAAAAGACTGTCATTGATAAGAAAATTTGAACATTTTTTTCATTATTTATTTAATGAAAATATGAACTAATAGGAATTAAAAAGCTATGTGTGAAGTCAACCAACCCGCGCTCGGCTGGCATGGATGACTATGGCCTAGTCCTTAGGGTTGACTCCGAGCCCCTTGGTGGGAATTATAGTGAGCTGGTGCTGATGGTGCTGCTGATGGCATTCTTACTTTCTTGATGTTGGCAGCAACTTATGGTCTCTTTTCCATATTAGAGTTTTTATCCAAAATATTTACCCACCACACCAGCATAGTGTAGCACAAGCTTTAAAAAAATTGGTATATAAGGTAGTGAAGTGTCATAGTGGTATTTGTGCAACTTGGTTACCAGTTACCAAGTCATAGCTATTTACCAACATACATTATGTATAAAGTCCATTTATGTAAAGTTGCCCTAGTCATGTGTCAACTCCTTTTTCGGCTTTTTTATTGAATGTAATTATTTTTTATTTAAAACATTGTTCTATTGAGTATTTAGGAAAAAATCTGTTATAATTAAAAATAGATTTTTGATTCTTATTACGTTTTTGAATGGTATATCAAAGAGAAATGAGCAGTACAAGATTAAATGTGACTTTTCCCTGCCAAAGTACCTTATAAAATATTTTTTGTGTTACAAAAAGAGGTAGTGACAATATATTTTTGTATAAGTATTTGGCTGTGGAAACTCGTTCTTTAACATGTTGATCGGCATTTATACTTAAGTTAGGTGATGCTGCTTTTAAATTTCACAGTAAACAGAGAATGTAATTTTCCTTACAATGTTTTTCTATATGTTTTTATGAGCCATAGTTACCTTTAGAATTATTAATTAAATTCTTTTGGGTAGATGATTGGAAAAATTAAACAAGGTACTCTCCAATAGGACAGATAGATTGGTGAAGTAATGTTTGAAAACTTGACTAGTTATTGACTTTATACTTATTTCATGTTAAGTTTTAAAGATTTGATGTGATGTCATCTTTTACTTGTTTGTTTTAATTGTTATTCTTAATAATTTCTAGGTCTATTTATACATATTGGTACAGCAAAATTATTCTATGTATATTTTTAAATTTCAGACAAATGTGAAAGTGTGAACAAATTACCCAACCTTTTTTTATGACATGAGCATATCAGTTTTGCATGTTAATTAAGACCCACATAGACATAAATAATAGAATAAAGCCTCCAGCTTTTAGATTTATTATTTACTGCAGTTGAGTCACACAGATAATGTATTTCTTTTCATAGTTTTAGTCTTAACTGTATTTCTAAACAAATTTTATTACAGTATTCTATATTGTCTTTGTTATTTCAGTATTCAGTATTATTGGGCTATAATTAAATTTTTAAATAATTATAAATGGGATTAGGCAAAGGGTGTGGCAAACAATAGCTAAACCATCAATCACACTTTTTATTGTAATTCTGATAAAGTTTAAAAGTTACAGCTTGAAATGTTTTTGTCTCTCCAACTTATGTAGTAGAAAATGCTGTCCCATTGGAATAGCGTCCCCCTCGTCTTTTTCGTCCACTTAAAAAAACGCTTACGACTTTCCATTCAACAATGTATAACCATTTTCAACCAAGGGTTAGGGTTTGAATGACTAAATATCATCTCAAAGTATAAGAGTAAACACAAAAACCAAACGGAATACAGTACTTTTGTGTTGATAGGGTCAGTCAAGTTGTACTTTTGTAAAAGTTTCTATAAAAGAAAATATTTTTTTAAAGGGGTACCACTGCCTTCTTGCAGAATCTAGGAAGATTTTTGTACACCACTCAAAGCGGTCGAAATTTGCGTTAACCTGTGTGTCAAAACATACACAATCAAATTGCGTTATCGCCTGTTAGCTTAAGACATGATAAAACAACAACCGTTAGCATTTACATTATTAGTACCATTTTAAACCAGCGATTTACCGCGATGTTCGGTAATATTTACTGTATATTTCATGATTAAAAAATGAACTACTTATCATTATACTTTTTCTTTCATTTGGTCATTGTTCCTGTTTTCGCGTGGATATGACATTGTAACTGTATCCACTGCAGTGTAATTTATATCAAATAACAACACATTCGTATAGGATTTCATAGCTTAGCGACTGTCGAAGAATTACATCGAAGTATACAAAAATCAATAAATTGAGACTTGGTGACCTTGAAACGTCCTTTCGATCTTATTGTTAACCTATGAAGATGTTACTGGACTGTCCCAGATATTTCATTTTTCTAGCAAATTCTTCCTGTCTTAGAGCGTATTAACGCCGCTATGGAATAATATTCACATCTTAATCAGAGACTATCGTAAATTAATTTCTATTCTAAATAATTATTGTGTTAACTCTGTAACGGGCGTGTTGTCATAACAGTTAAAATAGCATAACCAAATTAACAATACAAAAATAACAACAATACAATAATTTTTATTCTTAATCCATACAAATGTCTAATTGGATATATCACAATGTAATTCGATTCAAATAGATTTAAATACTGGATAAATCTTGTGTTATAAAATTAGATTTGATTCACATTTATCTGCTTCCAATTATGGAATTATTAGCGAAATTACCGCAACATCAAAATCGTGATTAATATAAATATGCCGTGATATCACAGCTTAAATAGAGCAAGGTTCTGTATATTATCTGTATTTTTGTATGTATTAAATAATTCAAAAAGTACTGAGTCGATTTCAATCATTCTTATACCATAAAAAGCTACGTTTTCACTGAGTATCATAGGCAATGTCTTGTTTTTAAATTTTATTCTCACGCGGACAAAGTTGCTAGCAACAATTAGTCTACTATAAACTATTAACAAAAACGTATTTTTTTTATATTGTTTGTCATAGATATCGGCCAACCTGTTCCGCACTCTGCCGCCGAGTGAAAATCCCGACTTCGACCCTGAAGAGGACGATCCGACTCTGGAGGCGTCGTGGCCGCATCTCCAGCTCGTCTACGAGTTCTTCCTGCGCTTCCTCGAGTCGACCGACTTTCAGCCCACCATCGGCAAGAAGGTTATTGACCAGAAATTTGTTTTGCAGGTAAAGTACATGACTTATGTTTATTTAGTTATAACATTTTCATGAATTATTTTAGTAAATATCAAGCTCTTCGTCACTGGTCGCCGACAGAATCTTTTGTTTAGGATTAGCTACCGCACAACTGAAAATTGTACATACGCTAATAATAATACCGTTTGAGTGAATATTTACTTAATATTGTATTACTAGTACATGCATATTAGTGTATAGTAATTAAATCAAAGCCTTTTTCCCACGTTAAAATTATTATATTAAGTCCTTAACATTGTATTTAATCCACCAACGTCTTGGTAGCTTCGGCCTTTTAAAATGAAAATTGCACGCTCTTTTTTGTCTAAAATAAAACTTCAATGAGTTTACTACACACGTTTTGTCAGAATCGTATTTTCTTTGATAAGCATAGGATATTGCGTCTTATTACTGATGCGGTCAAGGGTGATTATGGCTTAATGTGATGCATTATGTCAATACCATACATTCACTATATCGACACGAGCAATTCTTTGGATATTGTCATTCAATTGATTTCAATTATACTTTGAGTATTCACAGCTGTAACTGTCTCTGTGAATGATATAGATCTCAGGATATCTTACTTTTTTGTTCAATCCCATCCATTGAACTGGTTTTTTTTAAGGAAACTACTAATTATGACATGTTTTTGTTTATTTTATTTTTCAATTTTCTATCTCCATCTATCATTATTTAAGATTACCATCGAGATTGTTAACTTTAAACAATCAATTTTATCGTTCCACGGTAAGAAATAACTTTCGCATTTTTATTACAAGATAACTATAATAATAATCCGATAAGGTAATACTAGTACGGCGATAGTTGTCTACCCCACCGTTATGTCTGATGTTCAATAAACATTTTAAATTAGATAACCTTATTATCTATGTGTATTGGAATTTTAAAGCCTAAATAAAAATGTAAATCCGGCTGTATAGATTAAAATATTTTTTAGAAATTAATGTTTACGTATTGTTTTTTGTTTTTTGTAGCTTTTAGATTTATTCGACTCCGAGGATCCTCGTGAGCGCGACTTTCTGAAAACTGTCCTCCATCGCATTTACGGCAAGTTTTTGGGACTGCGAGCCTTCATACGGAAACAAATCAATAATATTTTCCTACGATTTGTATATGAAACTGAACATTTCAACGGCGTCGGAGAGCTCTTAGAAATATTGGGAAGGTTAGTATTCTTTTAGATTTTGAAATCTTTATTTTTTTAGTACTATATTTTGAACATCTGACGATTTTTTTTCTGGGAAATTTTGAGGGTGACAGTGCACTATGTTATGTGTTTATAGCAAAAATTCTAATGCATTGCTTAGTGTTTTGCTTTTAAAAACACTTGTAACACTTTATTGTCATAGATAGAATACCCGCGTCTGAACAAACTTCAACTTTTAGCGAAAAAAATGTAATTGATGAGTGTAATTTGTTATTGTTATGCGTCATATAGTAGTAACTTCCATTGTTGTATTACTACTACGACTACTTTTACGAACGAGATAACTTTCATGATTTATAATCATAGTTTATAATTACTTAACTTTTTTGGACCTATCTGATGTAATTAATTGTGGTGATTTGAATGGGATTAGTTTGTGAAGAAGTTTTAGTTGTGTGTCTCCTGTGGAGTTTGAGCCATAAATTGGATTGTGAGATCCAGAAAATCAGTTATTACAATACAAAGAATGCACTCCGTATAGTTGAGCATTTTTGCTCAAACTATTAGACAGTGTTGTAATAGAATAAAGGCATTTCGATGCGACTGTTCATACATTATTGCATTTTGGTCGCTGGGTAAATGAAACAAGAGTGATTTAAAAGACGCCTATATATGATGGCTAAATTAATAAGTTATTGTTATCTGAATAGAGCAAATAAAACAACTATGTATTTGTGATATCAGTCCACTTATGATAGTTGTGTTGTTCCAGCATAATCAACGGGTTCGCCCTGCCGCTGAAGAGCGAGCACAAGCAGTTCCTGGTGAAGGTGCTGCTGCCGCTGCACAAGGTGAAGTGCCTGTCGCTGTACCACGCACAGCTGGCCTACTGCGTGGTGCAGTTCCTGGAGAAGGACGCTACGCTCACTGAGCCCGTCGTGCGCGGACTGCTCAAGTTCTGGCCCAAGACCTGCTCCCAGAAAGAGGTTATTATTCTCTATACATTACTAGTTCCATAGTCACAGTTTTCGTATGACATTATATGTCTACCGCCAATGGGGATGTTTCCTAATGTTACAAATCAAAATAAAGTTATGTTTAATATTTTAAAGACAGCATTTTATAACCTATAATAACATTTAGAGACCTTGAATGTTTGTCTCAAATTAAATATAAATTAAAAACGCTGCAATATTTTTTACCCTCCATTACTCGATCTCAAACACCAATGACGTCACTTTCTTGCATATAACATGGCAGTGTGACCAACTTCAGTGAATGTCAGTGCATTTTGTAGTTATATTTTTTTCTAAATGATTGTAATAATTGAGTTTGCGTGTTTTATATTATGAGGACTCCATTATTGAGTGTTTTTATAATTACGACATAAGTTATGAGCAAAACATTTTATGAATATTACAAAAGAAAAATATATCAAAATTCATAAGAGTAGCTTATAGTACAATTTAATTTATACCTGGTCACACTGGTGTAGGACGCAGTCACTGTTTACACACAAACATAATCTTCCACGAGAAGCAACAAGTGTAATTAATACGTTAAAAGTATCACCTTCTGTTCATTTTTTCTCCATTACTAAAAACAACTTTAGACAACAAAGATTTACGAGTATCATCAATGGTTCTTTCAAATTGACAGTGACAGGCCGTGACGCGAGGTTCGTATGCAAAGAAGTGACGTCATGGGACGTTTTGGGGGGAAATGAAAGAGTTGTTTTTATTTATGTGTTTTTTTATTGAAATAATGAGTATTATATTTTATACTATTTTTTTTCGTGTTCATACATGGTTTATCTACAAAATAAAGGCTATTCCAAAAATTAGGAAACATCCCCATTATCTGAAGAAAAAGTGATCAGTGATCTTCATCTGAATCAATATAATTGAAGTATGTGATGAAATTCTGCTATGCTCGTTGATCCTATAAAAAGAGGAAATGGACAACGGGAAAATGTTTAGTACTCTGTTCCTGGCATATACAGCCATTTTACTGATATTTTGCCTGTCAGATACATGTACTCAATTTGTTTTTTTGTAATTAACATTAACATTCTAAATAAAATAGATTTTTTTGTCATAGAACTGATCTTTAGTAATTTTTTTATTTGCAGGTTATGTTCTTGGGAGAAATAGAAGAGGTATTGGATGTGATTGAGCCAGCTCAGTTTGCCAAAATACAAGAGCCATTATTTAGACAAATTGCAAAATGCGTTTCCAGTCCACATTTTCAGGTACGTAATTCCATTACTTTGAGGAAAAAAAATAACTAATTGAACAAAGTAACAAGCAAAGGTATTATAAATGTATCGTGTTGGTGTTGCAGGTGGCAGAGCGGGCTCTGTACTTCTGGAACAACGAGTACATTCTGTCGCTGATGGAGGAGAACAACCAGGTGATAATGCCGATCATGTTCCCGGCGCTGTACCGCATCAGCAAGGAGCACTGGAACCAGACGATCGTGGCGCTCGTCTACAATGTGCTCAAGACCTTCATGGAGATGAACTCCAAGCTGTTTGACGAGCTCACGGCTAGCTACAAAGCTGAACGGCAAAAGTTAGTTTATTTCTTATACATAGCAAAATCTATTAAGTTGATCACGTTTAGTAATGTAAATTGTATGTTATTTCCTAGAATTCGGTTCTATATAAATTTTGTCATAAAATTTGTCCTTTCCGCCTTTAGTTATAAATTGCGCGACCTTGAATATTCATGTGTACTGTTGATAAGAATTGTGTATGATTTTAGTTCAACAATTTCTTATTTAATTGGAAATAAGAAATTATCATTACACATATCACTGGCTGGCAATGTGATTTATTGTTGAGGGATTTTTATTGAAGTTTCCGCACGTGAAATGCAAACGAACTCGACTATATTGAGATGTATTTGTTTTAGAGAGAAGAAGCGCGAGAAGGAGCGCGACGAGCTGTGGAAGAAGCTGGGCGAGCTGGAGATCAGCAGCAAGCGGCAGGCGACGAGCGCGGGGGGCGCGACGGGCGCGGTGGGTGCGGGGGGCGCGACCGCCAAGTGATGCCGCGGGCCGGCCCGCCCCGCGCCCCGCGCCGCGCCGCGCGACACAACGCCCCCCACACTTTACGGTTACACGATCCATTCGTATTGTCTATTCAATTACAATTTTTGTTAACGACGTGATTAATTTTTTTACACCATTCGATTATTCGTTCGTTCGGGTATTGGGTTGCCACCCGACAATGTATTTGCATTTTTGTGCATATGAAGTAAAAAAGATTCTGTACTAGTTGGAATTTTTTTTGATGGGAATTTATAATAGGGATGATCGAAATCGACGCTCGTCGAATGCAAACTATTAACGTTGGTCGACATCAGTGTTCTTGTACATATTGCTAGATTTAAATAAAACCACTAAACTCTAAAAAAATGGTATTCGAATAATCTGTTTTATTATAGTTATTGTTGCTTTGGTTAGTGGCGTCGATAGCGATGCGGTCCCCGACGACGTTACCGCGCCGTTACCGCGACGTTCCCGCGACGTGGACGCTTCTCGTTCAACATCGACGGTCATCCTTAATCTATAAGAAAGCAATAAATAGTACCGATGCTGGCGAGTCGCCGACGTCAGTGCAGGGCGTAACGTGGCCGGTTATATTTATTCTAAACATTATAGTATTGAGAGAAATATATTAAAGATGATGCTATATTTTTAATTTTATACCCTTCTTTATACTAGATATTTATGTGGTACGGTAGGATGGAGGGATACAGATCGATGTAAAATTTTCTCGCTATTGATAATTTAGGGTTAAAATTGTTAGGGAAATTAATGATAGACTTGCATTTTGTGTCGCCTTTTCCGACGTGTCCACCTCACGAGGGAAACATTTAGGTTGCTGAAGGGTGGCAACCCTCGTCTGTTGTCCGTCGGTCGGTTCGCCAGCGAGCCCTCCGCTCTCCGCCCTCCGCCCTCCGCCCTCCGCCCTCCGCTATGCGACAAGTTCCCGCCCCGAGAGCACTGTCATCACTGTACTAGAGTTAGCAGGCCAGCGTACTACCGATGTGCAGAATACACGACACACCACAAACATGTACAACTATACATTGAGTTAATATAAGATGGTCGATTCTGGTTAACAATATTTTAGATTAACCACTATCATATTCTAATTCAATTTATCAATCAGAAATATCACATACATTTTGTAAGTTATATTTTTTAAAATTCTATTGAAACCTATGCTTATGCATGTTTGCAAGTTATTCCACCTTCGTTATGAATGTGTCATATTCTTACATCGTTGGTACGTGAGCATATTATTTTAGATATTTTCCAACATTGTTAAAATTGTTTAAATAAGTTGAAAAAGTTGTATGTAATTATAATTAACGTATGTTCGTATGTATTGCATGCTGAAACACCGATATTTGTAATAATCGGGCACCCAGCTTTCGTCGGAATATAATTGTACAAAAAAAAACAAAGATAGGTAAATTACAATATACGATATGTTAGTGCGAGGTCCCGGTTGAGGCAGGGGTCCGTTCCGGGGCCCGGGTAGATTGTTCTATGTGAAATTTTCATTTATAAATTAGATGCTGAAATAAAAAACTGTAATTCGGTCGTACTATCAACATTCTGTATAGTGACATAGTGTAAATAGGCATTTATTTATTATAAATTAATAGCGGGCGATTATTTTGATACACGGGTGCGACAGTGCGCGGGCGCGGCGGGAGGGGCTGGAGGGGCGCGAGCGATATAACAGCCGCGCGGCTCACTCGGCTCATACGGCCCACACGGCTCGGTGGTAACGTTCATTCGATCACATTGGAGTAGAACAATGCTAAAGGTAGTTATAATAATTTGTAAGGGAATAGTCATTAATTTGTATGATATTACTGTAGCCATTAATTTTCTATGATCACCGGCGGAGCGTCGCCGAGCGCCGCCGTCGGCGCCGCCGCGATGTATGTATGTACACTATGGAGATGTTTGTTATGTATAATGTATTAACTTGCAAAAATTAAATATATGATCTTATAAATAAATTACTATTATAGAACACAGTATGGAAATAAAAAAGTTGATTCACATTAATTGTTTGTGTGTAAGAGTAGGCGCCCCGCGACGGCCTCGCTCGCCCCGTCCCGCGCTGTCCGGCGCTGTCCCCGCGCTGTCCCCGCCATATTCTAGCTGCGCATTCGAAATACACGACAACTTTAACATTCATTTAGTTTTTCATTTCCTCTCGTGGCCCAGAACCGATCGCCATCGAAATCTTCCACGCTTAGGTAGTACTAATATTTACGATTATATATTTTATTTTACTAAAAGGATGTTAACCTTTTAATTTGTATTACTAATATGTTGTAACGTGTCTGTACTTTGATAGAAGGGATTCAGCTGAAATTTTGATAACACTTGTAACACGAATCTGTATAAAACAATAAAAAAACCAAATGCATGTTTATGAGTAACATAATTTGACTTATTGTTGTTCGAATGGCCTTCTATTTTGGTTTGCTTTGTACCTACGATGTTGCGGTGGTCGCATTGCGTGTCGCCCACTTGGTACGTTGAACTTGTTGGGTCGATATCGTCGACCGGTCATAATCAAGTTCAAGTTTGGCGCATCGCCATGACTACAAAGTGCAAACATAAGGTGATACCACACCCTTTGTCTAGTGTTCAAAGTGTTCAGTCTATACCCGAGCTGTACGAAGCACGGTAAGTGTCTAATAAATGAATATTGAATAAATTACTTGAATATTCGAAGTTTGATATAAAAGATGAGAGTACACGGTACGCGAGCTTATATAGAACCGACGCCTGTACCCAAAATGCCAGCAGGCCTCGTTGAGCTGATGGAAGGTTTATCGAGGGAGGTGTTAAAGAATAATCCGACTGAAGTATATAAGTTTTGTGCACAGCACATGAGGAATTTGCTGGTACTGAGAGATGGTAAACGTAAGTTTAACCTTTTTTACCATTACGAATGTTTTAACATTTTTTTTTAATATTTGCTCACAGTAGTCATTAGAATATAAATAACAATAAACTTATCAGTACAATGTTAAATTATAATTAAAAAAATGACGTAGCGCTAAATCTTAAATGATTTATGGTCCAACCTTACGTTAAAATTTTATTTTAGAGTGGCGGTTAATTGCCACATCGATAGTTTAGAATTTTAAAAAAGCATTGTGTGACATTGATAAAAAAGACCCGATTTTAATTTAGAAACAATTTTTAGCACCGGAAAAATATTTGACTTTGGAACAAAAGATAAATAAAGCAAATAACATTATAAAACGAAGAGCAAATGAAAGACGTCGAAACTTTGATAATAATATGCAATTACACGTAGACCAAGATATAATAGAACAGTCATTCGGTAACGATGTTGAGATCGCTTCTATTGTTTTAAATGCGGATAATATGAATACATCTACAGCAGATTCGAAATCGCGCGAAGAAAATGTAGATACTACAAAGTATAATATTGAAGACATTCATCTAGATATTGAGAGAAGTATCAAAGACATTAGACATAATACTACGGATGATAGCGTAGGTAACGATAACACCGAAACCAAAAACGATCTTCATACAAAAGATAATACTTCTGATACATATGCAGATTCCCAGAATCAAGGGAATAGCACTGGTTTTGATAAAGACGACAAAACAAACACTGAGCCAGCTATTAATGACGATAACAAGAAAGTAGTTCAAGAATTAGATATCAATATCGAGAATGAAATAAATCCGATTATTGTTACTGCTAATATTGAAATTAACGACCAACCCAATGTAGAAGTGTGTGAAATAATCGCAGAAGAATATGATGTCAAGGAAGAAAAAGAAATTAAACTAAACGAGGATCCGCAAGGTAAATCGGAAGAAGCTGACCAAAACAATATTCAGAATATACAAGGAACTAATGAACAGAATCTTACTGTTGATGGTGACAACATAAAAGAGAATATTGTCATATCTCCCCTTGACAGTCTAAAAGATAGTATTGCAAACAATGAAACCGAAAATTATGATATTAAAGCTAATTTACATGTAAAGTATGCAGCCGTTGAAGATATCAAGGATGCTGAAAAAAATGATAGTACTAATATCTTAACAGAAGTACGTGTCACAGATTCGCCTGCTAAAGATGTTAACATCGCTGTTTTAGAAAAGAGAGATGATACGAATAAAGAAACTGTTGAAGTTATTGAAAAGCCGCAAAATCAAACAAATACAACAGAAACAATTGAAAAAGACATTGAAATCAATAACTCTAACAACACTACAGAAAATAATGCTACAGCTAAAATTATAACTGAGAATGATGTTTCTGAAAATGAGAATCAAGAAAAGGACATTAATACACTAATAAAAGAAGAATCTAACATTAATAAAATATTGAACGAACAAAAAGATAGTGACATAGTTATAAATATTCAAAGCGAACAGCAGGATAAAGATAATAAAAATGATGCCAACAGTAATGATGATAGTTCTCAACTTTCCATGAAAGAGTTTGACGACATCGAATCGAACAATAGTAATGAGCCCGAAACAGATAAATTAAAAAATCCTAAGACTATGGATTTGGAAACTGCTGCTATAACAATTCAAAAAGTATTTCGTAATTTTCTTTTTAGAAGTAAAACGTCTAGTTTAGAAGAACCAACAAACACTGAGTTTAATATGTTTGGACGCGAACCCTCAAAGGTATGTTTCATTGAGTACATTCTTTAGTATAATATTGAAATACCTGTGGCAATAGTAAATCTAAGTTCAAAGCTATGTAATAGATATAAATATGTTAAAATATTTTTTAAACTTAAGACAAACATTTCAGGATGAAAATAGTTTTACGATTCAGAATCAAAATAAAGACAGACGAGTTATGGGTATAAGTAGGATGGATACTGTCTTACAAACGGTTAACGAAGAAAAATCTCTGTCTTTATCAACTGACGACTCATCTACAATATCAAGCGCTGCTACTGTCATTCAAGCTCACATTAGAGGCTTTCTTTGTAGAAATAGATTGAATCGCAATAAAATGACTTCAAGCGCATCGCTAAACACATCTAAAGACTCTTCCCCTGTGTCTTCTGAAGCCGATCCAGACCTCCTTAAAAATAAAACCGTCTTAAATATTCACATTGTCCCTGAAGGTGGTCAATTCGTAAGCAGGGATGAAAGTATATTAACTTCAATGGAATTGTCTCTTGATGGTAGTCCACCGACATCTGCAAAGTTGCATCCATTGGGCTATGATAAAAGTGAACGTAGAAAGCAATTGAAACGGGAGGACGCAATACAATCAATTTCTCCACCCAGCAACAATAGCAGATTAAGTGAAGAGCAGGACTCTGTCAAAGAAGTGATTGTTGATGAGGTTGAAGTTGGCAAAGTAGAAAAGATTAATTCCGAAATTTTTGTTAAGTCTGAACATGTTAGTGACAAGCAGGAGCAAGTAAAGGATGTGCTTAATAGTAATGATAAAATAGAGACGGTAAATAATGTGGTTGAAATGGAACCTGCAGATTCTCAAATAACTGTTTCTAATGATGATATTTTCCCAAACAATGGTATAAAGAAAAACTCTTCAGAGGAAAAACTGAAGGATAATAAAGTCAGTGAAGAGCATGAGTTAGTTAACGAAAGTTCTATTGAAGAAGACAAAATCGTAATAGAGAAAGGTAATTGTGATAATGTCCCAGCTGATTCTCATGAAAATATTCCTATCCATAATGATGGTGAAATTGTGAAGGACGAAAATGAAGCAGAACAGAAGCTCGCAAAAGAAGTGCTTATTGGAAAAGAAGAAACTGGACAAAATCTTGAGCCAGAACAGAGAGTTGATTCTCAAAAACATGATGTAGATCTAAAAGAAAATGCAGAGGACAAAGTTGTGACGGAAATATCAACTGACGAATTAGACGTGGTAACTCCCTTTACACCAACTGAAGAAAACCTTAATGATTCTGAAAAACAAAGGTTGCTACATTCCGGTGAGTTCCACGATGTAGTTCTACCGACGAAGGTGTCCCGCAATGACACGTCAGTCGTCAGTGGTGAGTGAAGACAACTATTATCAGGTGATAAACCATTTCGTTCTACTGAAGCCAACGCATGAGCGCTAAGTATTTAGGTAGTTTGTACTTCCCTTTAATTTTGAGGCTTCTCAATGCTACGTAAAAAATAGTTCTATTTAAAATAACTAGCATTTCTAGCACAAGTAGAGCAAGTTGTAATATGGAACATTTATTAGTAAAAGTTTAATTTGACTGTAAAAATATTTATTTTCTTAATTTCTAACTAGTAGACACGTAAATAAGATACTGCATAGTCGGGAATGTAGAAATCATTTATTTAACAAAAAGGTTTTAGTAGTTAATAATAAATATTTGAATTTGTATTTTGAAAACACTTTTGTAGTTTCGTGCAACGTAGTGTGAATATTGTGGAAAAATTGGAATAACGCTTAGTCCAAGTTTTAATAGTATAAAATTGATGAGCGTTTGCAATATATGATCGTTTTGTTAAATGAATATACACAAGTTTTTTTTATTATTACGAAAAGTTATAGTAAATTTATATAGCTTGAAAATATAAACCTAATATGTATTAAAATTGTTTACCATAACATAAAATTTTCATTTTCAGATTTTCACAACGTCCTGGTGTACTTTTTAGTCTGGAATAATTAACAAAATGATTAAATAAACAGCTGAGATTTTAAGTTGCAGATTTTATATTTTTATTCCTTGTTATTAATAATAACCATTAAAGTGGTTTACTTTATAATTGTGATTGTGAGTTGAATTGAAAATGTATGTATACCTTATAGATGAAGACCATAAAATAGCTAGTGATTTAGATATGTCGATTTCGTTAAATTTTATACAACGGTGGAACCAGGATTTGCGCCTTTGAAGGTAGACCTTAAAAAATCTCTAAAGTGACGGTGATTTATTACGCGTATAAAAATGACGAATCTATATAAAAACAGCATTTTTCCTTGAATGTGCGATGTCTCCTTTCGAATAAATCTTATTTAATACGAGATAGGTATTGCAATAAATGAATAATTATCAAAAAATCTAGCATCCAAATATATTTTTTATTAAATGTTGTATTTACACAATAGTGCGCATTAAAGGGATAATCAGCATTGAAACACGAACCTGCTTCCAGTGACAGATGGACTTCTCAGTGGCAGATTCTACCAAGTACATAACGATTCATACAATTAAATTCAGGATTAAGTTTATTGTTGGCTTGAGAATATCATTCATGCAGTTAATATTCAGTGGTTTAATATTTATGCTTTCAAATTGGAATACAATTATAAAAGAAGCACGCTCGCCTATTCTAATAAAATAGTGAATGTAATACTTTTAAGATTGAATGTTGATACAAAGGTAGAGGTAGGTAAGACAGCAGAAAGTATGCATGGATTAACAAAGGATACGCTTAACAAGGTAGTGAATTGAGATATGATTACTAAAATGGCAGAGCAGTGTATTTTGTACCGATTCTTCGTAGGACAAGAACAGGTTGGTTATAATAAACAAGTAAATCCTAAATTAGTTTTCAATTAAATATATTTTTAATTCTTTTAATATTCCAGTTCAATTGTAATTAAAAGGCCTAATCAATAGAGAATGATTGCTTTTTTTCTACAAATGTTAATTGTTTTATCTATATTAGAAGTTTACAGATTAAATACTGAAAACCATTATTTTACATGGCAACATTCAAAACTCTATTGATGACAACCTGTCAATCATTGACTGTCAATGTCAAATTGCGAAAGGAAGTTTTGTTATTGTGGGATATTCTGTATTATTAATTAAAAAGTATTTTTGCGGATTAAAAGATTATAATAAAATGCCGTTGCCCCCTGCTTTAGCAGCCCGTCTTGCTAAAAGAGGCATTTTAAAAACTCCCATTGCAGATGTAGTCAATAACTCGGGTACAGCTCAAGTAAATGAAGAAATTATAGCTGAAGACTATGATAGCAAACCTGACGAACACAATGCTAAAGAACATTACTGGGAAGGTATCGAAGGCGTGAATGTAGATCCCATTAAAGGTCACCGCGGTTGTCCAAACAAAAGTAACATTTATCACGAATGTTCCAAATTTTGTGTGAAAACTTGGAAACAAGGTAAAAAGGTACCAAATGAGAAATATTTGGAAAATAAAAAGAAAGCTTTAGAACTGTGGCCTTTGCCTCCTGGATGGGAAGAAGTTTATGATGAGGGTAGTGGCCAACATTACTTTTGGAATGTTCACAATAATCTTGTGAGTTGGTTGCCTCCCGCTCACCCACAAGCAGTTCCTAGTGAGAGTGCTGCTCATCTAAGAGAAGAGAGGGTCTTGAAGGAAGGTGACGAGAGTGATGACAGTAGTGAAGCATCTGATCAAGAGGTACCACAGCAACAGGTCAAAGAAAAGAAGCATGAACGACGAGAAAAGAGTAGAGATATAGTTCATCACAGAGATAAGAAGAGGCAACGGGTTAGAGATAATGATTTAGATCCAATGGATCCTGCTTCTTACTCTGATATACCCAGGGGCAATTGGAACTCAGGGTTGGACTCTCATGCTAAAACGGGTGTGGATACTACAGCATCAGGGTCACTGTATCAAATGAGACCTTACCCTGCACCTGGGGCAATATTGGCAGCAAATGCTAAAAAGCACTCACCTCCACCATCTCCTTAGTCTATAAGTATTTTCATCAGTAAATATTCGTATTCTACTTCCTTGTTTTATAGTTTAAATAAACCTGTTACCTGTATTACCTACTCATTCATAAAATCGTAATAAAAATACATTTGACACTGTTGAGGAAGATAGTATTTTTGAGTGTCAGCATTTTCAACATTTTGGCTATTCTTTCATGAACAAATGGAATTTTACAGGTAATATTCAATCCAAATTGTATATGTAACAGTGTCTCAATTGATAGAGCAACACATCCTCATTACAAATTCTATTATAATGATATCTAACAGATTGTAAGTGTTCCTTGTGTAGTGAAACATTTAAGTCTTGTCTCGGTATCTGGCCGCATCTATTTAACAAGAAATCAAGATGGATTCAGATGAAAGAAATAATAAAGAACAAATAAATGTGTATACAATTTTATTTATAATAATCAGTTTCATGTCATAAATGCCTAAGATAAAACCTATAGATATGGTCCAAAAATTCCCCCTTAAATGTAAAACCATAATTTGTACAAATATTTACAAACAAACATTCAATTTGTCAAGGAAGTTATTAATTTGTGACCTTGTATTTCACTTATTTCTAAACATGCACATTTTTGTATACCAATAAAGATACAGTACATTAACAAGGGCTTATCAATACTGAATATAAATATTTTATAACATTTGAGCAGTTGCTATTGTATATTGCATGGCTGTTGCATTACGAGCTGAGGTTGAGGCTTTTGTCGGTGACAAGACGCAGCAGATCATCTGATGTCAGGATTCCGATAGGCTTCTTTGTGGTGGAAACTAAAAACATTGACATTATTAATTACTGCTGCAGAAATTAATCTTTTGTTATTTTAATTACTTATTAACATCTATAGAGGAAATATACACTACATGGCAGCCAGTCTCTAGATCTCCTTCGGGACACATTCTTTACAAACATCTTATGTCACAGATGTACTACTGCTAGCATAGTATTTAATTATTGAGTCAATATTTATTTACAATAATTTATTAAGTGCTTCTGTCATCGACATTTTATATAATTAACAAGATAATAAAAAAATGCAGTAAAATATTACCAGACTCGACAATGACGACGAAGGGTGCGATGTCCAGCATGCGCGAGACGCAGCCGAGCGCGGGCGCCTGCGTCACGTCCACTGAGTAGAATTTCTTCTGAGTGAACTTGCTCAGCTCGTCCGACACCTTGCCGTTCAGGTTGGTGAGCCGCCGGCGCGCGTAGTCCGCCGTCACAACGCCGATTAGCGCTCTGGAATAAATATAAATAATTTATTTTCCCATTCTTACCCGTATATTTATACAACTTGGGTAATGATTTGATGAATTGTAGAAAAAATAACAACTTGGGTAAAATCCGGCTGAAGGCATATCAAGGACTGTATTGCCGATACTATTATTGGTTACGCCAGGGACTCCGTTCGCGTGAAATTAAAAAAAACAAAAACAGGTATACCATGTGTTCTTTCCGGCTATTCAAAATTTCATCGAGATCCGTTCAGCCATTCAGGCGGCAAACTCAAACAAAAATCCATCCATCTAAACTTTCGCATTTAAAATTTTAGCAAGATTACAGTTATTGATGATAAGCAATTGAATGTGACTACAATATGACCTCTAATGACAACTTGGGTAGTCCGAAAATCTGATCAGGGCTGCCGTAGATTCGATACTCAGGCAACATCAAGATGTTTTGTTTGTTCTTCAACGGCGTTCTCGTCCTTGACATTTTAGAATGCCATAAAATAAATTTTTAGACATCAGTTAAATTCAGCTCATGATTCAAAGTAGCTTAGACAAAAGCCTTCATTATTTCTCATCGGTTCTTGTGGACCGATCAGTAAGAGGGTAATTACGTAAACGTACAAAACTAAAAAGAAAATCAATACAATCATTTCATTGTCAATCACATTTAGACAATGAAATTAATTATATTTTCTTACGATGATTTAATTTTTTACATTTTAGTCACTGAAAATTTGATATTGAATTATTGACAGTTGACATATACCATAGACAATAATATTTTATCTCAAATAAATCTAAAAAAATAGTCTGCGAAAAATTGGTGGTATTTAATTTTTTAAGGGGGGTAAATAATTTTCTCCGTTAATCATATATTATAAGGATTTTCCGCTGATTCTATTTTTTATTCTGTAGACAGTTGGTTTCTCGCAGATATTCGTTCAAGTTATTACTTTTCATATACGCAGTTATACAAAAAAAACAAAAAAAAATTCCACACTATCAGTGTTATTGCGATATTTCCATTTGGCTTACACAATAACACATAAAAGTAAAGTCGGAACGTAAATATTTCCATTGCAATGCAAGTGTATTGTACATTTCAATGGCGGAAAAAACAATAAAATGTAATTGTTTACCAACATTACCGACGAATGTCATACTTTGTCATCTATAAACATTGTTCAAAAAATATTTAACATAGCTTATCGTCTTGGGAATTCACATTTATATAATTAATAAGCCTGGTTTCAAACTTTTTGCATGCTGCAGATAGTGTGTGTGTCAAAGTGTCATTTTCTTTTTGTTTTATCTATGTTTTAGCTTTCGTCCGTGGCTCCGTCCTCGTGAAATTAAAAAAACAAAAGTGAGTAGCTTAAGTGTTGTTCCAGACTATTTACATCTATACCCAATGACATCCAAATCCGTTTAGCCATGTAGGCTACAAACTCTAATAAACATCCATCCATCGAAACCTTCGTATTTAGTAAGTGACTTACCCGTCATCGCCTACGACAGCGAGCGCGGGCGCGGCGGATGCCTTGAGCGCGGCGAGCGCTTGCCCCGTGGGCGTGTCGTGCGGGATCACAGTGATCGGTTCTATTAAGTTTTTCGTCACCACAGCGTTCCACCATCTATTGATAACACACAAATCACTACAGAATCGTAATTAATGCCTTCTAGTTACCAAATCCACTGATACGGACCCTTCACAATACGCCAATAGGGAATATGTATGTAATTTTTTATCGTTTCTACTTATTATAAGATAACCAGAAAAAAATGAAATAAAATCAACCAACCATTGAGTTACAAAAATAAAATAAAATCTCAATCATTTTCGTCCTACAAGAACGCACAGGAGTGTTGTGACGTCATCAAACAACAAGACATTTGATTGGTTCCCAGAGTGATGAAAAGTCAAAAAGTGATTAAACTCACGTATAATTTGCTTCGAACAATAGCGTTGCGTTTAAGAACTTATCTAAAACACTTTTAATGTGAACCGCGTATTAAATTTATGTTAAACCAACAGTTTTGAATGAAATTGGTAGCTTCCAAGATTAGCTACAAATACATTTTTTACCCCTGTTTTGATACGTTTTAGGAAACAACATTAACTTTTTCCTATTTTGAAGCATTTAAAAAGCACTAAATACTCATATCTGAATAATATTATTATCAAGTCTATTTACGAATTATTAATCTAAAGAAAATCTAAATAATAGATAAAAGCAGTCAAAGATCAACGTTAATGTGTTATAAATAATGTGTAAGATGAAACAATTTCGCGACATTTCAATAAAGGAGTCATGTTTTATTTTTTTTACAACTGATATCGCAATATGTCAATAGGTTATACACGTTCATATAACTTATTGAAGGTTCTTTTAGAAGCAATAAATCTAGATTACTATATTTTTATAGCACGTGATTATCAAAAGTTTTTACGAAACTTTCAAAATTCCTTTGAATGATTGTAAACGGAAGACAACTATTATAATTGGAAACATCCTTATAATGTCTTAATGAGAATTTAACGGTTACTTAAGCAGTCCTTAAGCAGACATTTCACGTATTAAATGTCCTGTCCCACAATTCTTGTAAATTGTCTGGTAGCAATCCAACGTATAAAATATGCGATGGAAGTCTCGGATTTTGATACTCTATCTGAGAGTGACGTCACTTTTAAGCTATCTGGGCCTTTATCAGCTAGTGGTGGGACAGGCCCTAAGTGTGCATAGTGGAGGCTAGGTGCATCAGCGTGTGTGTTGTATAACATACGGCAGTTCGTCGTGCTGGACGACTGGCTTGAAGTCGCGGGCCTCCATCCACTGGTCGGAGATGAACTTGGTCATGTAGTTGCGTATGTTGTCGGGCAGGATGACCACACACTTCTGACCTGCCTGTAGCGACTTAGCCGCCTGGGTCGCCGCCCACATTATAGCACCACTGCTGCCGCCTTTAATTATAACATACTGAGATAATCTTAAATATTTGCTTAAATATTTACTGGGCCGATTTCAAAAATATTACACCAATAAAAAGCTACGTTATCAGTGAGAAATATAGGCCTATATTTTCTTATTTAGAGCTATTTCAATACAAACAAAAATACAAATAACAAAATACAGACCTCTTTATAAAGTGAAAATTATATGACTAGCTTTCGCCCGCGACTTCGTCCGTGCGAAATTAAAAAAATAAATGTAAGTAGCCTATGTGTTCTTCCAGACTATCCTCTTCTAAGCCAAAATTCATCGAAATCCGTTCAGCCGTTTAGGCTACAAACATCCATCCATCCATCTAAACTTTTGCATTTATAATATTAGTATGATTTTAATATCGAAGTTACGCATTGTTCTATAAATAAACATTATTTCAGTTACAATTTTTCATTTTACTAGTCTCATTGTAAAACTTACCACAAAGAAGTCCCTCCTCCTTTATCAGCCGGCGGGACATGTTCAATGAATGTTTGTCTTCCGTCTTGATCCATTTGTCTATCACCTTCCTGTCCAACACCTTCGGTAAGAAGTCATAACCGATGCCTTCCACCTTTCAACAAAATATGGAATTAGAAAAAAACATTGGAAGTCGTAAACTCATTAGTCTCTGTGTAATTCAAAACTAAGAATAGTAATCATTTTTAAAACACAAGATACATGGAAAACTTTTCACATGTTGTGAATTTGCGATCGAAATTACTTTAAAAATCTATCACTACAATTTAGCTACAAAAACTGTTTTCTCTAATACTACTTACGGTAGTTATTTTATTTTAATACGTAGACGTTTATCTGAATTTTTTATACATAAAATAAGAAATAAGCGATAACTTTAGAAATCCGTGAATTACATTTCAAGATATAAACATTGATTGTCGTATCGTAATGTGTTTATCGAAACAGCGTCACACATCACGTAACATTTGTCATACGGTTATTTGTTAGTTATCAGACGGCGATAGAGGACGGGAATACGCAATTATTACGTATATTTAGTACGTGAAATACATAAAAGACGACCTCCACTGACATTAGACGCTTTACATCTGTTTACAATTCTTAGTCAATGCAAAATGTTTATCAAATTTAAAGCTACTCTGATTTAAACAGCTGATTCCACAATTATATGGGATAACTAGCTTTCATCCGCGACTCCGCCCGCATGGAATTAAAAAAAATGTAAATAGCCTATGAGTTCTTCCAGACTATCCTCTACATCTATATCAAATTTCATAGAAATCTGTTAAGCCGTTTAAGCTACAAACTCTAAAAAACATACATCCATCAATCTAAACTTTTATTTATAATATTAGTATGAAGTATGACAGCTAATAGAGAATAT
Organism: Papilio polytes; assembly: GCF_000836215.1. Lineage (NCBI taxonomy): Eukaryota > Metazoa > Arthropoda > Insecta > Lepidoptera > Papilionidae > Papilio > Papilio polytes. Next base: position 893,898 of record NW_013525180.1, read on the forward strand.
TCTCCTTGAATTTTCGCGTAAAATATTTTAATGTCCATGGACCCAGAACTAGGCGGGAATTTCTCTAATCGTCAACCTATCCTTGTCTTTATGGAGGGTCCGCATAGTAAGCACATCTTCTATACATTTCTATCAGACGTCATATCTGAATTCACTTTTTTCCTAAACAAATCTTTCACAGAATCCATCCATGCTTTCTTTGGTCTTCCTCTACCTTTACATCCATCCAAAATCCATCGTATCCTTATGCTTTGTATTATTTACATACGTAATATCATCGTTAATGATTCAATTTTCTAGGAAGTCTGTAAGTATAACATAAGTGCGCTAACCAAATAAGCAAATCGATGTCATTTTTATAAAATCACGATTATCAAATATAGAAAACTGATATAGAGGACCGTGACGTCATAACTTCCTTTATTTGGACGTTACGTTCCAGTTGCACGTTTTATCGTGATTCAAAATCAATTTTCGATACAAACGAAAGGAGAGGATTAAATTGATAGTGTAACGCTAATATATAAAAATTATTACGAAGGACATTACATAAGGCGATAAAAACCTCAATAAATGTTAACATTTGTGACCTAATTTAAACCGAATGAAACTGGTTGAAACAGTAATCTGACCAGGAAAATATCGCACAGCCATTAAATATCCGTATTAAAAGATTATTTTTTGTTATTCTAAATTGTAAACAATAAGATTTCCTAGTTCGATAGTTAGAAAAAAAAAATTTTAACTGCAAGGATTACAAGAATTCAGTGGCAACATAATTATTATTGTTCGAAATCAAAATTTCTCAGATATAAAAATTGGTCTCCTGGGTTTCTATTATGGTTTGGTTTGAATTTGAAATTCACTAAGTGGATGTTCAATTGGTCAAGTAAATAAACAGAGCCTTTCTAACTTATCAGGCATCAGGACAATCTATAATCAAAATATTTGCTAACATCGAATATAGAGAAAGTTTATTTAGTACTTATAAATGTGCACTGATGAGATTAAAGCAAATATTGATGTCTTAATTGTTTTCGAAAATAATTGTTTTCCACGTGAAAATATATACGTATATCTATTTAATTAGTGATGTTTCATTTCATGTAAAAAAATATACAAACAAATTAAGTACCTCCTTTTTTTGGAACGTCGGTCAAGAATTATATGAAGGTTCTGGTGTACAGAGTTACATCTCTTATTAGAAACTGATAAAATATATCGTAGGATGGGTCAAAATATGTACTGTTAGACTTACTTCATACATGCCGACATCACTATCGTTGAGTTCTTCTGGCTCAGCAAGTATGGAGCCCAGGGGGTCAACACCGACTATCACACACTTGGGGCATCGCTCTTTAATCTTGTGTCCGATGCCAGACACGGTGCCGCACGTGCCAGCTCCGATCACTACCATGTCAACGTCATCGTCCAGTGACCAGAGGATCTCCTCGGCTGTACCATCGTAATGAGCCAGCGGGTTGCAAACGTTCGTGTACTGTTGAGAAATTGATTTTAAATAAAATATCAGCCAGGAATAAACACTGCCTATATACGAAAAACATTCTTCTATTAATAAATTTCCCAAATAGCCTTCTGGTAATCGTCTAATAATAGGGAACTAAAATAAATGCAATAAAAATTGTCCTTGATATAAATAAACAACGCGATATTGTAAAGTAATCGTTTGGTCACAGGGTCATCGCTATGAGTTGCTTGTTATTAATAAAAAAAAACAGTAGGTAGAATTTAACATTGAAATTCTTGGTTACTGTACAAATAGGTTAAACTCTATTTCTGTTACACGAACGAATGTTCCCTATTATTGGATTTCGTATATTTTGTTAACACATTTTATAACTGCATCATTTGTTCGTGTTTCCAAGTAGAGATCTCGCGAACATTCTAGAAATATCCAGCGGAAATACCGATCGAAATACGCATGACGAAATATGCAGGAAAAGTTAACAAAACACAACAACGTACGTAGGTTCGAACATTACAGTCAATCATAGTGATTATTGCATTATACTTTATATGCTGAGTTATGTCAAGTAGTAAACAATAGTTTGCTAATAAGCAAATGTATGAAATCATAAAATCTCTTGAGATTTACAACAATGTAATAATAGATCACCGGATGTTATAGATTCATTAAAATGCGTGAAGGCTAAACGATCGTGTACCAAGAATGTCTATGGGATTGTATTGCACAATTGTATAAATAAATAATTTATGCGTGCATAATAACATTACACTCTTATAGAATGCAACCTCCGCAAATAACAGACTTGTATATAAAATGAGCAAGTTCTTGTATACTTATTGGTTTCCTTCATTATATGTAAACTTTGAACAGTACATGCCTCAGTGACTATATTAGACTAAGGTCATGTTATTGTGGTTGAGTTGTTATAGAATCTGGTATAGACCAGCTGTTCCTCGCGACATCGTTCGCGCGAAATTAAAAATATAATAAAAAACATAGCCTATTTTACTCAATGATAACATAGCTTTGTAATGGTAAAAAAATTTTTAAAATCAGCTTATGTTTTGAGTTATTTACATACGAAAATACAAATCTTTCCTCTTTATAATATTAGTATAAGTGTAAAGATAAATAACAAGATTTGCTTGTTTTTTTAAAGAAAAAAATTAGCTGATAGTTATTGACCTAAATATAATGCATGTTTATGTACAGATAATAATGTTTTGCACTCTTCAACAATAATATACAAAAATATGAACATTATTTTCAGTGTTGGTACTATTACTATGGTAGTTACTATGTTTTTCTACATTGATAAAAAGGTCTTCATTGATTTTATTTAATAACTTTTATCAGACACTTCATATTATGATAGAAAGATTGTGAATATTGGCTTCTGACTTGCTTTATCATAATTAAAAAAAATATATAAATGCACATATACATATTGCAACACTGATAATAAGATTTCAGTTTCTGGGTAATTAGTGATATTTAATACTGAGTTTAACAAGAAGATAAACTAATAAGTTTTGTTTTAATTCATAAACATTTAATGATAACCTTTAGATATTTTCAAAACATGCTTAATGAATAAATATTTTAAATCTAAGCTAACATTTCTTAAAAAAAAACAAAATTAAAACATACCTGATCCAGCATAACAGCATTTGGTATTTCCTTGGCAAGCCGTTTAGCAACCATAAGATTGCTGTCAGGGTCATGGGAGGCCGCTTCAGTGGGAGTCCTGATGATCTCCGCTCCCAATGCTAACAGGGTGTTTACTTTCTCATCTGACATTTTCTCTGGCAGCACAATGATACATCTGTACCCTGTTGTTTAAAAAAAATAAAACTTTTTATCACAGATTCAATTTAGCTAAAAAAAAATTGCAACACTTTATTTTTAGCCATAATAATTTTGAAATTTTTTAGTTGTTTCAAATAATAACAGTACTCAAAATGTGTAATTCAGAAAAAATATTAACCTTTAACTGCTGCAGCTAATGCTAAACCTATGCCAGTGTTTCCAGATGTGGGCTCAATGATCACAGACTTTCCTGGTACCAATATACATTTCTCCTCAGCGTCCAGTACCATTCTATAGGCAATTCGGTCCTTTATTGAACCACCAGGGTTCAAATATTCACATTTCGCATCTAAAAATAATAAAAACATCTTAGGAAGAGAAACTTTACTATTTAAAAGAAACATATTTTATACATATTTTGTAACTTACACATGTCACATGATAATCCATCTTTTTTTGGTATGTTATTTAATTTCACTAAAGGCGTGTTGCCGATTACGTGGAGGATGTCGGGTTCTAATTTTTGATTTCTGTCCCTAAAATATAATTTTTTGTTTTTTAAAATTACATTTATGAGTGTAAATACATATAAAAAAAAGATTTATACTTACAATGCTTTAATAATGTGAGGCATATCCTTGAGATCAAAATATTTTTGATACCCATTAGTAGTCCCGTTGTGCATTTTTACGCGGTAATTTTTATTATGAATGAAAGATTTGAATTTTCTGAACCTAAAAGATGTAAACAATTTTTTTTAATATAATTTACGATAAATTCTCTACAAATAAAGGGATATAATCTAAGGTCTAAACTTCTAAACTACATAAAAACTTACGGAGATCGCACGTTAATAGCACGTCAGCTATGGAAGTACAGTAAAATATTACTTTACTAACGTACGACTTTATTACTCGACGTCTTATCACGGACTGATTATATGTAAAGTTATTGTTCACGCCAATCTTACAGTATAAATTACATTACACAGTGTTACACAGCGTGCAAGTTCACAAAAGTAAGGTTAAGTTTATGTCAAATCAAATCTCAAAACAGATGGTTTCTTATTTCACAGATTGTTATATTTGCACTATCTGTGGCATTAGAAATAAAGTGTGTTCAAGTCATTTTTTAATGACTTAGATTGTGTTATTCGTTAGTTTACAATCTTACTAGCAATGTTGCGTGTGAATGATATTGCAATTAAGACTGCGTTTTTACTTTACTTAAAATTTGAAAACTACATTTTAAAACTAAAAAAACGTTTGAATATTATCCTTTATAATAAAAAAAAGTTTTTGATTTGTAGTTACGATCAGAGAGATTACCAGAAAGCAGCTATCAAAATTACACCACTTTTACCTTTTAACATTATCTAGATATCATTAGGCGCGCCGTGATTATGATTTGATTACCAAACACTATTACTACGCCATCAACAGACACATCGATATAGTTTTTGTATAAATTTTAAATGACTACTTATCTGTTAGTTCAGCTGTTTGTGAGCTTAGCTAGTTTTAATTCAATAGGAACTGTCGCCCGCAAACCGTTAAAGCAGAACATTTCCGTGTGCATCTACCTTTTAACAGCTACATTCTAGTCAATGTTCAGTCCAAATCGGTCCACTCGTTCTAGAGTTAGGTAGGTCGCTATTTTGACAGCGCGAAATTAAATAAAACGTAGTCCATGACATATCATACTGGAGGGTATCTGACATAGACGGGCATACCCGTCAAAGTCACGTAAAAATCAGCCCAGCCGTTTCGGAGATTAACCGGAACAAACGTGGCTTTCGGCCCGACAGACAGACAGACAGACAATTTTAAATACGATTTTCTTTATCAGCAACGCGAATACTTCATCTTTTCGATATCCGGAATTTTTTTTTTGGATATTAAAAACCGACACTCCAATGTTATTATATATGTGTAGATAGAGAATATTCTTCTTTCCGTAATCCACAGCTGAACGAAATACGAGGACACGGTGCAGGTGCCAGGTCGAGTGCCATCCACGCTCACGACCTCATCCAACTAAAATTACCAATAAGTACTTACTTCATATTAGTACTTTAACTGTAACTATAAAGCTATCTTAGATCGTTGGTACTAGTTCTCAGTCTAAAGGCTTTTCCTAACTTTTTTCCAAAAACGAACTATATCTTTATTTTGTTAAATTTATTATTTGGGATTTAATAATAACTTAAGCAACTCTAAAATTGGATCGCAAAACTGTGTTTGATATGGATTATAATATCTTTTGATTTGCGACTTAAGTAATTGCGATAAGATTTGTGCGATCAAGGATTATTTTGAGGAAAATCACTGTCACACTTCTTGCACGAATGCAATGTGTGTTCACTCTGATGTCCAAATTCTTAAATCGGCAAGTATTTTGGGAAGGAACTAGGTATTTAAGTTATCTTACCCTTTAACAAAAAATATTTAAGTTTCAGTAGATATGATATTAACGATTAAACTTAAACTTTAAGTTCTTATTAAGAAATTAAATAAATGTAATTTATGCGGTACTTGGTCTTCAACTTTTTAATGCTTTTTGTTAATGCTTTTACAATATGGTAGTTAATATAATATTTCATTTCAATATAACGGGAAATTTCACACATGCATTAAATTAGAATATTAGGGTCGTGGTATTCTTACTATGTTTTTTTTTTACTTCAGTATTGTATATATACAACATCTCGATAAACAGTAACCAAATAGAATAAAACACAATTTACAAAAAGTATTTTTAGTAATCACATACGTAAATGAGTTAATTTTGTTCTTTTATTTGTTTGGAATTAAACAATTAATAATTCTTAAATACATATAATTAATAAAAGTAACACTTATGAGTATAACGAAGTAACAAATTTACAACAGATTTCTATAAATAATAAAGAAGCTATATACAACAACACTATGATTTGAAAGTCCAACAAATGTAAAATTATTAAACTGAAGACCTGAAGATTAAATATTTTTAATTACATTAACTCCTATGATTTTAAGAATATAACAAAATAAGTAAGTACATTATGTAAAAATATATTTGCACTCAATTTTCACTTATAAATAAAACATCGACTACCTCGATATCGCAAAAGGTTAATGTTTCTTCAATGCAAGGGTCTCCATTGTTATAATTTTTGTGTAACAACAATATTACCATCTGTATCATGCTTTTAGAAGAAAACAGCGATAACACTAGTTTCAGTACAAGTGTTTCGAAGATTAAAATTCACCGTAATGTCCAATTTGTCCAATTTATAATCTGTACACTTCACATACACTTTATTTTAATTAAACTCTCGATTCATTGGCATAATTATCATACAGCCAGTCCCAAAACTTAACTCTTTTTGCTTCAGGATCTGTTAGCAAGGTGAAGTTTCCATTTATATTAAGATAATTCATGCGTTCCGTCTCGTTCACGGGCAGCCATTTAAAGTCTACGATGGATTCGTAATCCACCGGTGGGGTAGGGTTTCTGGAATTAAAAAAAAAAACTATTTTATTTAATTACCACTAATTGACTACGGAAAAGTGAAGATGATATACACTAATTACTATTTCTATTTTCGTAATTATCTATAGACATGTATTGGTATAGTTCCAATCATTGAAGATAATCTTAGATACTAAATCACTGTACTTTAGATAGACTAAAAATATTAAAATAGCACGGAAAATGATGATGATCACTGATTTATTAACAATCATATGTTTTGTCATTATCATTCGAAGAAGACAGCAGAAAAAATTCAGTGTGTAAAATGGTCAGTATTTTAAAAAATACGACATATTGTACTTCATTTATTAATATTTTTAAAACTGTCTCGCTCGTGGAAACCAACGTTTACGTTTTCAAATAGTTTAAATGCATAACCCCACACCTTGCGGTAATTCTATTACATTCGTAGGCATCACGCCTTCACACATATACTAAACGTTGGTTTCTTAATTTGAATTTATATACAGCGTAATTCATGAAAACATCACGGTTATAACAGTAACTGTAAGCCCTACCAAAGGTTCAATTCAGGGCAACACAATTAGGTTACTTTTAGTCAACATACCCGGTCTTTGCAAAGTTCGTCCACATCTGCACCATCTTCCTTGAAACTGCAAGTTCAGTCGATTCATCATCCAATCTGTAATTAAGTCTGGAGAAATAGAAGAGGTATCCCATTTCGTCTCCGTGGCAGGCGCCAGGGTGGGAGATGCCGAGCATTCGCTTGAATAGACCGAGCGCGCCGTCGAATGCAAACCGATATAAATATGTGGGGCTCGTCCTGTTGGTGGCCGCTTGAAGACGGATCGTTTGTAGTACTGGCCTCAAAAACATCACGTCCGTGAATAACTACAAATACAAGATATATTTCCGTTAATTTTGTAATTAAGTAATTGCCAATTTCGATAGCTGAACTTAATTGGTAGAGGGATTTGGTCAAGGATATTTATCGTAGAATAAACGACCCTGAGACCTGTGATATTTATCTTAAATTTGAGACATCTTATCTCTCAGGGAAATCCCGCACGATAACATTATTATAAACATCAGATTTAGCCATACGTCATGCACATCGATTGTGATTGTTTCCGAAGCGTTAGTTCCTTTATTTCCTAAAGATTTCATCTAATAGAAGGTACTTATTTGTTTCAAACGATAATTACCTAAGACATTTTCCCTCATGTTCTAAGCTTATATTAGAGTTAATTTTTTTATATGTCATTGAATGAATTAAAAATAATAACAATGCACATACGTCAATGAGACTATTGATATTCCGCGTATCGACTGGACGTTGCTGGAAGTAGAAAGCTTTGATGTGTTCCGCCACCTTGTCTGTTCGCTTTTCATCCGAGGAGATCAGCTCGGGCGGCACCACGCGTCGGAACTCATGTTCCAACTCACTCAGTAACTTCGGATAGCGTTGAAGACCTGGAAATTATTACAAATAAGTTAATATAAGTAAGGTTGGTTAAAAGGAAGCATCTGTTGTTTGAATGGGCAGTCCCAGGGTTTTATAAAACAGATATATAGTCGAGAAGTACCACTTTATCCCAAACGTTCTTTCCAAAGACGACAACGATGCAAATTAAATGTCGAGTTTAATTTTGCTTGCATTAATCTCGTAAATTAGTAATTTGATAGGAATACTTAAAATGTAGTTATATGTATCTAAATTAAAGAAAGTCAAAAATGCAATTTTTGTGATAATCAAACCTAGTTACATGAAAATTCACTTATAATACGACATAATTTAGTCGTGCATAAAAAATGATTTCATAGTATTTGTTTAATTGACAAAATTACTTATCTCTTTGACCTTAGAGATAAAACGATGCAGGCGACGACAATAACACAAAACGATAAAAAGATACGATCTGAAATCAATACGATAGAATTCATAGAATTAATAAAATTAGCTAACATGCACTTATTTTTCTTCAAAGAATGTTCTTTTACATAAGGTAAATGTACCGGTAATTGACAGTTTAGTGTAAATAAAGAGCAACCTTCTTTTTCACTTACTCTTGTGCTTCTATATGTAGATTTCAAGATGAAGTAAGAATTAGGGGTAATATAACCCGAGGGTAACAACTAGTACGAGTCGGTCAACTAATCACAGACAGCTTTATGGCATAACGGTTTTAAATTATACATGCTGATACATTACAGCATTCGGCGAGTTTCGTTACAGTGAAAGTGGCTCGAAGTTGTCACTAAAATTTTGGGTATTGTTATGTAAAATCGGAGCAATTATGTCATTTCTGTGTTATAGCCGATTTCAAGACGCATTCTAGATCTGTATGTGTTGTAACAATATACGACTTAAATTGTATCTACGTCTTTAAGCAATATTATAATTTAACTAACTGGCGTCAGGCCTCCACCAGCAAATGCGTTTTTTTATCTTTTTTTTTATTTATAGAAAAGAGAGAATATCGAAAATATACAAAAAACCTAGAAAAAGATGCATGGATTGCGTGAAAGGTGACATGATGAAGAAGGGAGGGATGACTGAGATGACATATGATAGAGTTATGTGGAGGACAAAAACCTGTTGCGCCGACCCTACGGGAGTACGGTAAGGATGAAGATGATGATTGAAAATGTACAAAAAAACACATTATCATCAGATGATAATATGTTTTGTGTGTCAGTGATGATATTGTGTTTTTGTGTATCATCGGATGATATCGTGTATCATTTTATGGTATCACTTTTTTTGTATCATCTGTTGATAATGTTTCTTGGTACAGCTATCTGTGCCAGTATTTTAGTTAGTGGAAAATCAGGATCTGATTGATAGATAAAATGTCTGCATAACAAAATGCCAACAAAGTGATACATCCGGTAAGATTGACAAGGCCACACTATCGGCCTTGTAGATCAAGCGGAAGTTATACTATTTCACGTAGGTATATTGTTATTGATAATTTTCATAGCACTACGATAAGCTTTTTATGAAGAAAACAAATATCAATTTAAGTGTTTATATCTAACCTTATCTTTTGATGATTTAGATTTTGTTTGATACAATTTTATATGTATAGATCCTGAATATAATATGACATACTGAATTTTTGATGTGATTGATTGACTGCGAATCTGTTTCTCGGACAAGTACAAAACAGTGTCCGTCCCTAGCTTGAATTACGGCTACCTTAAGGTAGAATGAAAAAGAAAGATTTCCTTGTGATTGTTAAAACGCAGAAATTGATACAAATCGATCTACGATTTGGAATCCGTTTTAACTTCTCGATATGCATAAAATATAGAGGTTTACTTGATTATTTGCGTATTTTCGCAACAATAACAAACGAAATCAAAACCGTGACCTACAAAATGATTTAAAACAAACACTTAAAATCAATAAGATCATGGTTAAGTTTCTGACCTAAATGACCTGTCTGATCCTGGTTAGTCCGGTTGTCTTAATTTCGCTGACACGGATATATTTATGACATAAAGTGGACCGCTTTTAGTTTCACTGCCGCATTACATAACGTAACATACCGAGAGCTTTGTGTCTGTTAGTAAACAAAACGTTACAAGTTTGGCAACATGTGGATTCAACAAAGTAGAAATTGCTGCTAAACGTTAAGCTAAACTACAACGGTCTGATTATTATGTGACAATAGTTCACAAATTTTAGTTCTTACGTAAAATTTTCGAAATAACATATTTCAAACGATATTTCGGTAAGCGGTTTGAAGACTTTATAATAACTACGTTTTACGTTACTTTACGCTTATGGCTATGGAGAAGAATTATAAGAATATTCCGAGTTTAACGCCTAATGTCACTAGTTAAAGCATACTATACAATCATAATGTACAAGGCGGTCTTTGGATTAGATTTGATAGATTAGGTCCATCTTAGCCGAATAGTTACTTCCTTACTCGAAATCAAAACTGCTTTACATTATGACAACTAAGAAACCACAATAACAAGCGCAGTTATAATAAAATCGTTTTACCATTAGAATATTTTAAAAAACGCTAAAATTACATTCAGTGCAGTGAATGTCTAGAAACCAAGGCAACGGATTTTGTTGACAAAGTTGTGTAATGCCGTGAAGGATTTCCGTCCTGGTTGCGACTGCAGTCATAGTTCGGAAAATTACAAACCGCACCTCGATGCTAAGTGCACATTTCCATATAACTAATTACGTTCCTCGTCACATGAATAATTTTAATCTTATGTACATTTGCTGTAACTCAAAGTATTTAAGGTTGTAGCGAAAAATGTTGCTTAGTGATAAGCTAAAAATTCATAAATGTAATTCGTAATAAAGAGTATCAATGCTATGTAGCCTCAAGGTTTTGCAAATATAAAGTAGAAATTACAATGCTGATTGTTATTGTTAAGTCGTTAAGTTTGCATTAGAATATGTAAGGCCAACATTATTACAAATGACATCAACGCTTACTTCTAAACGTTAATCGCATTGATGTTCGATGCCTTTCAAAGAAATAACTGAAAATAAATTCTAAGTAAAATGTTGTTGAAATTCATCAGTAGTTCGCAATACACTATTACGACATCGTACAGGACCTCAAAATATGTACAAACATTACGAAAGTATTCATTAGGTTAGATCAAGTGTGACCTCAAACATTTAATGTAGCAAATCTATGAGAACTTTTAGAATGTATCGCTTCACCTCGAATTACGTAAATCGATCAAAGAATTTTACTTTAAAACTTAGTTGTTTTAAAACTTCTGTTTACTTATAAATCTAAGTCAACTTGTAGCACAGATTTGTACATAATTTATTTAAATTTTACCGCAATAAAATCCAGTTAATAATTATTTCTAGCGCTTATTTTAATTATCTAAAATACTATTTATCGATAGTTATTATGTGTACCGTTTCAAGTACTTTAAGTAGTACGTTCTAACTTGACAACGAGGCAAGCAACTATCACAATATAGCCTAACAAATTGCAAACCGTGAGAAGGAAAATGTTGAAAAGATACCATTTTTAACCTTGTCTTTTGTTAAGTTTAGTTTCATTTTGACAAGTGAATATAAAAATAGAGCGACAACATGAAATTCGTAACAAAATATACTGAATAGCAAAGCCCATAAGTGATGAAAGATTCCTTACAAATATGTTGAATACTCACGTCTAAATAGTATAATTCCCTCCTGAGCGTTGTACCCTGTGAGGAGCGGTACATCAGATCCTGGTAAGGATTCCCTGGGATTGGTGGTGAGGAAGGCGTCGGGGCCCTCGGGCTCGAGTACTGGCAAGAAGGGCAGCGCCACGGTGCTCTGCAGGTCGGCAGTCTTGCCCGGCGCCCCCGCGATCCGCGCGCCAGCCTTCACTAGTAACTCACTGGGCGTTGCTCGCAGGTAACCTATATGTTAAACATTTTTAAAATTTGGTTACAAAATATTGTTATTGGAGAGTATAACTTGATTTATTAAATTAATTTTGTTTGTTTTAATTTTTTAGTTTTACTAGATTCATATTCTGGTTTTACGTATTTGAAGGTGTGTCTTTAATCAAAATATTTCTTTGCACTTTGACCTTAGATTGTATGTAAAACTAGCTTTCGCCAGCGTCTCCTTCCGTGTAAATGAAAAAAAAAAACAAAAGCGAGTAGCCTATGTGTTCTTCCAGATTATCCTTTACGGCTATGCTAAATTTCAGCCGTTTACAATTTTTAACAAACATTCATCCATCCAACTAAACTTTCGCATTTATAAAATTAAAAGGACAGTATATTTATTAACGCTGGGCTAATATGATAAGTATAATGAAATCATTAAATTAAGTAATGCTTTATTTCGATGTTGTGTTATTTCAGTGTTATATAATCAAACATGAGAATGACGTCTTTTACACGAAAATCATGTTGTAATCATGAATCATTGTAAATCGCAGAGATTGGCATATTTAATGACGAATATTTGATGATCTGTATATAATTTTGTTTGGCAATCGCAAACATACATACATGTCCTTGAAAATAATTACCAAGAATTTACATAACAAATGTTCCTTGAATCGAAATACATAACAACTTCAATTATTTCTTTATCTTTATTTTTTATGTTTTCCTTAGATCGTATTAAAATCCATTAGTAGTGGAGATGTACATACCTCAGTAAAAAGCTAGAGCCTTGAGTTTTTCAATAGCAATAAAGTTTTTTTTGTCAATTATTGAAGGTGTTTCAGGTATTTTATTGGAAAATATGATACACGTAAAAGAACATACCGAGAAGCTCCGCAGTACTGTTGGTCTCAATCCCGAGTTCTCTGCCCAAATCGAAGGCTTTCTCGCGCGGGTTCTTCCCCAGCGCCCACGGAGACAGCGCCAGCCCGCTCTGCGCTATCACTCGGTGGAATAGACCCTGCGTATATTTAAATGACTACTGGTTACGTCATTCATGTAAGAATGTTTGTCTATTGTTATAGCTCTTGTAATTTACCAAAAAGCAACATTTACCAAAAAGGAGCAAGGATATATAATAAGTTATTTCACGAACTTCATGACTTATTTTAAACTAGCTTTCGCCCGAGATTTCGTCCGCGTGGCATTAAAAAAAAGTAAGTATGTGTTCTTCCAGGCTAACTATCCTCTACTTCAGTATCAAATTCCATCGAGATCCTTTTAGCAGTTTAGGATACAAACTCTAACAAACATCTATACATCTAAACTTTCGAATTTATGTTAGTATTTGATTATTAATATTGAAAACAATAGTGTGGCAGGCAAGAATTGTCATAATAGTTTAATAACAATTGATTTGAAAACTATATGAAATTACCTCCATTAGTATACATCCGTATAGTTTATTTGCGGAAGGAAATATACTTAATGTGAAAGGATGTCTGATTACTACCATACTTCTACCGACAGTAATGGCCGTACGTAAGTCAACGTACTGTGGTCTCATTAAAATCTTTGTGCAATCTCGTTAAAACTATCCGCCGTATCTCGTGATATAAAAATATTGCTCCCGTTACTCTTTGTTTTTAGTAATTGTGGTAAATAATACCTGTGAAGCGGGCGACAGCATATGTAGATGTACAGACACGGCACCAGCGGATTCGCCGAAGATTGTAACTCTGGCCGGGTCCCCGCCAAAGTACTCAATGTTGTCTCTTACCCACTTCAAAGCCATAAGTTGATCCTAGAAAAATGTTTTTACTGTCACTAACTGTAGTTAACATATAGTTAATTTTCCATTTTGGACGACTTTATATATGTTTAAAAATTTAAGGGTCGTAGTACTTTGTAAGAGCGCAAACGAATCAAAATATTTACGTATAACATTTTATACAAAAATAGAGATTAAAAAGAACGCAACCCAACATCATTTGTGAGACGATGAACTTGTTATTCAGATAAAGAATGTTGACTCGTTAGTAATGCACTTGACCGATATAACTAAGCCATGACCAACAATGTTGCCAAATTTATACACTAATTGTTAACTTCTCGTACTTTATTTTGCAACTTGTCAATTACGTTGCGTTAAATAAGGCAGCATTATACTTATTACATATAATAAAAGTTAAGTAAATGTCTCTACGTGTGTTCAGTCAAGAAGGTTGGTATGAAGTCACTGTGTTAACCTTTTTATAACTTCATACTAACTACTATAACTTAATAACATAGAAGTGTTTGTGTACTGAAGTGTAACATTTGTGTAACTGTAACATTGTAAATAAGGCCTTGGTATCTGTCCTAACTCTTTTTCTAAATCTTTTCTAACATAAAATGTCTGTCAAAATAACCAAAACTTTGAATACTAACTATAACATTAAGGATTATGACTTAGTTACCTTTAATCCCATATTTCCCGGCACCTCATCATTCTCGAGACTCAAGAAGCCGAGTGCTCCGAGCCTGTAGTTAAGAGTAACAAGTACCACTCCAGCCCCAACCAAATGGTCAGGCCCGTAGAGGAATGCGTTCCCGGATCCAACTGCAAACGCGCCGCCGTGGATCCAAACCATAACCGCCAGTTTTGGGTTATACCTGCAACAGAAAAACTGTTTTAACCATATTGCCTCAGGAAAATCCACTTAGTTTGAATTGAAGCAATCTATTACGTGGTAATAAATGTTAATCACAGATTAATGTTATGAATAAATTGTATGTCAAGTTCATGATGTTCAAGTTTTATGCATATTATGAAATTTATATAACATGTCATAACGGCAGATAATTATGGGTCGAAGGCCAATCATCAACATCATAAATAAACATGAATTTCATAAACAAATTAAGCAAGTGTATCCAATAATCTACTTACCCCGTTAGCTTGTCAGGCAGTGCGGAGGTGTAAACGTTTAGGAATAGACAGTC
>NW_013525180.1:909522-928013 GCF_000836215.1 Papilio polytes
CCGCCTGCAGACGGCGCAGTGCGTGCTTCAAGCCCACTGACTCGCTTACCGTACTGGACAACCGTCGCCAAGCTCCTGTTACCTGACAAAGATGGCGCACTTATAATTTGTTATTAAAACATAAAAGAGGGTAAAACAAATAGATCGGAACTTCTAATGTGCACATTCTTAAAATAAAACGAAAAACAATTTAACCGTTAATTATTAAATTAGGCAAAAAACTCCAATTGTTAGGAATGATATCGCCAAACCACAATATATTTTTTACATCGAGACAATTTGTTAAGACACAGTTTGTTGAGCACGAAAACAATAAATGCAATGTTTTGCTCAATTTTGAGGTTGGTTGGTTGGCTGTGACGATAGTAAAACTGTACCGTTGATAAAGTACGACTTTCTCGGATTATATGTTTTGAAACAAACTACATACTACTACATGAACAGAATCCTAAATTGACTTTGTTTTATTTTAAAAATAGATAATAAAATTGATCCATCTGATTTAATATGAAGATGTTAGTCTTCAGATATGAGATTTATCATGAATACATAATATGTACTTAATAACATATTTCATAACCATATGAAAAAATGTGTTATGAATATATAAAAATAAAGACGAAAATCGATTGTCTATTTTTCGCTATTCTTTCTTTCGTTTCCTGGACCATTTCGGTGAAAGTTTGTTTTCTTATTATTGCAAAATAGGTTCTCAAAGAAAGTATAACCTAGGAGCTGATCACTATAAACAACCGATACAGTGATCATCATCATCTTCTCCTTATCCTACCCCCGTAGGGTCGGCGCAACAGGTTTTTGTCCTCCACATAACTCTATCATATGTCATCTCAGTCATCCCTCCCTTTTTGATCATGTCACCTTTTACACAATCCATCCATCAAACAACCGATACAGTGATATTGCGCGATAATTATAGTTAGTAATATTTTATCTTAAAGATATTTACGAACGCGTTTAAGTTGGAACCATTTAACGCTTCACTGCGGTTAAATTTGGCATATAAAATTGCGTTATTAAGGGCAACGTATAACGAGACAGTTAAGTTTATTGGCCGGCTCATACAAAATTTTATGAAGACGTCAAGTTGTGATACAACACTTTGATGAGCGATCTTTTGGTCCATTACAAGTTTATTTTTTTATAGAGGTAAAACTATTTTTTTTTTTCACTTTTTTACATATCTTAATTAGGAAAACACCTCACGTGTAATTAATTAAGACATACTTTTGGAATTATTATAGAGGTCGGGTAATATTCTTGTCTTGAATTATCTACATTAAATTATCAATTACATCTATATTTAGTTAGGATTCTTCTGTCTACGTATGACTCGATTTGATTCGCAATGAATATAAACAACACATGTCTGTGTCCAAAGAAAATTAATGATTCATATTGAAATATAGGAAGTCATTTACATAATAATCTGTAATACATTAGCCTATAAAAGTGAGAACATACGATTTCATCCTTTATTAGAATTGCATAGTAAAAACTCCATTAGAGAAAATTTCTGTAATAAGTAGCGTAGGTAATTTTCTCACGTTTTAAATGGACATCGCACAGTTTCAAAACGCAATTTACTGCTTTTATTCCCAGATTGCGTCAGAAAAACACTACGCCTACTTATATTCAGTACAAAACTCATGCTCAATGCTCAATGCGACCTTTTTGCAAATATATTACAACACTCAATTTAAAGATTCAGTTATTTGAATAATGTAGACAATAGTCTGGTTGTTACGATAGTGATGCGTCGGGCTAGCATACCTTTGTTGGTTTGTAAGTGCCTACTTATCTTGCAAAATAATATGTGAAATCAATCGCATTGCGCATTAACTCTTTGGGTTTAGTAAGGCGCACCTTATCACAATTCAAATTTGCAAGTTCAAAAGCCAGATAATTAAAGAATACCGATAAGTTATTATAGTAATTCGAATATTTTTAGTTTAAATTAAATATATGTTTGTCAATACATTGCCCAATTGTTTTATTGTTAAGACGACACATAAAAAGTTTTGTAAGTGGACGTGATTCAATTAGAATTGGGTTAAAGTGTTTTTTTAGAATAATCTCTTAAATCTCAGGGTTACGGAAATACTCCATTTGAATATTAAAACACCACTTACGATGGTAACCAAATTCTAAAGGGTAGAGTTACCGAACTCTGGGTACTTAGTCAAATATTAAAAAGAAGTTGAATCCTAAACCTACTCAAAATTTTAAAGAAAAGAAAAGAACCAACTTTTGGGGACATCATAAAATAATTTTATGGGGAACACATTATTATGACTACATTTTTAAAAAATCTGGATATAACGTGTAGAATGCACACAAGATTATGAGAATTGCTGGAGCAGTGTCTAATTTTTGCTGTTAGATTTGTCAAATTACCTTCATAGAGTTGAGGCTGTTGGCAGCATTTACGACGACGTCCCCAAGCGCTGCGGGCGGCAGTGCGTCACTCCTTAACACCAGCGCGCATGCGCAGACCAATACCGCGCGCCACCAACGTACACGCATATTTACAATCAAAGTCTCTGGACCACAATTATACTTCTAGAATGTTCATAGAATTGGTTTTTCCACACTACGGACGCGTTAAACTGGCCATACTTTCACGACGCGTATATTGTCTTTTATAAGAGTTCAATAATTTTCTTCTGTTCTTGCTTGTCTTATTTTTACCTTAAAAAGAAAATAAAAGTAGTTAGTGAATTAGCAAAATGTAAAATGAATGAGACTCCAAAAAGACTCCAGAGCCTCACAGAAGTTTCACAATTTTTTATCTTCAATCAGAAAAACAAGAGTGACTGTGAGATACTAAATACTTTAGTTTGTTCGCCATATAGTTTCAAGAAAGACTACCTTATTGATATATGAGTTTTCATGTAACTTTGACCAGAAAAGATTGTATTGTGATTTCAACGATAACCTCTGCTGTTCTTAGGTCATGTTGCGTTCTCAATGTTTATTCACAAACTTTCACTTGCACAACTGTAAATTCATTCCATTTTTTTACAACAATGTTTATTTGGTGCGTTTATAACTTTTGTATGTGACTGTTTGTTAAAATGATATTTCTATGAAACCAGAAAAATAGTTAATCATTAAAAAAATTATGTATGCAACAGCCTTTTGGGTATGTTTTACACTTAAAAAGTTGTTGACTTACAAGAGAGCTTACAATAAAAAAATCCGGCATTTTGAAACAGTCACAATTCAAAAACATTCGGTTATTTTTATTAGTGGCGTTCTTTTTAACTGTCGGTGACCTCAACATAAAGTGAACACAATAATTAGGTCTCGTTTCTTTTAACACAATTACTTATACTTAAGAGATAACCCTAGAGTCATAATTATGATCGATCGATGTTACAACACTTAGCTCTTACGGCGATCGAAAATTATCACTTGTAGCTTATACAATCTTTGCAAAAATGTTACTTGATAAATCAACTGTCAACTTTAATTAGACGTACATCATAAAATATACTAGCTCTTGGCTATTTAATGTATAAAAATTCGTCAAGTTAATAAATACATTTAGAATTTGTAAAGAACACCTATAAATATCAAAGTATCAGTGGAGCATTAATTCCTATTTTAGTGTAAAGTTTTATCAGTATTCTCGTAGATGTATCGTGCTACTAAATTTATTAATTTTCGTAATTAAATTATACTTAATAGTAGTTGAAGGTGTGATAACATAATTATGAAGTTTACTGCGTAGACAAATTAGACGGATACAAAAGACTTCAACGCGTCACATTTTAGTTGATAAAAATAAAATAATATTTTTTATATTATTTCGATACATGAAAACATTAAAAAAGGAAGTAAATCAATGAATTTTCTTTGTAATTAAATGATATATGTTTTACACAATCAAAGTAGTGATAAATATATTTTTTGTACGTGTTAAGTAAAATTTTAATTTTCATCAAAAAACTCCGCATATAGAATGTTTACTTATAATTTATAAGATGTTCTAACTAAATAAATTATTTTTTCTTCGAACTAGACAACGTGGGTAATTGTTAACGGTAATAAATTATAAAATTTACTCATATGGCTTACTCTAATAACTTATATCTAATTGACAT
This sequence comes from Papilio polytes, assembly GCF_000836215.1. NCBI lineage: Eukaryota > Metazoa > Arthropoda > Insecta > Lepidoptera > Papilionidae > Papilio > Papilio polytes. Next base: position 913,650 of record NW_013525180.1, read on the forward strand.
TCTTCTGAGAATAACGCGTTACTTATGTTTTAAGAGTTAAAACGAGTTTTGATTACATAATCATGAGATAAGGCAGTGACTGTGGAGATTATATAAGAAGTTCAATGCATCCCGCCGCCCGGTAACAATCAATACCAAGTCATTCAAAATATAATAAAGGATACTTTTACTATGATATTTCCGGGTATATTCGCTTTTTTACGACTCTCAAAGTAGAGCAACAACAATTTAATAATTATTTATTCTTAAACGTAGAAATTTTAAGACGCATGATATTCAATTTTAATGTAGCCATAACAATTTAAGACAGTAAGTTCTAGCCTGAGAGACAAAAATTCAGAAATAATTTAAATAAAACACCGAGAAACAGAATTCAAAACTCTACTTGTAAATAACGTGCTAACTTTACAATTTTCTACGAAGTTATAATTCGAGGAGGTTCTACGAAGATCTGCTTGGTGCTTGCTTGCTTGCTGCCCATTATTTGTTTGTTAGCATTTGAACTTGTTCCTAAATAGTTATATTTTTTCTATTTTGAAAACCAAAGGTGCCATGAAGGTATATTAAATTGAATATAGATATTAAAAAAAGACTATGGTAAGAATACGCTTGAATGGATTTATTAAAGTTATTCGCAGATAGTTCATAGTTTAACAACAATTACTTCAAACTTATTAATAAGTGAAAGCTTCTTAATAGTGTTTTATTTAGTGTTTAGACAATTGAAAAAAACATAACTAGATACTAAGTAAAGACATCGTTAAAAAACTATCCGTATTCCAATTTTAAAATAATATCAATACCTTTCAAGAATGCAGTTTACAATCCAGTTACATCATTTGAATGTAAACAAACTTTTTTTTCAATTCGAAATCAAAACAGAATAAACTTGTTATTACGGAGTCCTAAAAACATTAACAACTGTCTTATTTGCTTATTTGGATTAACCACGATCAACACATCAAGCAACTTTGTAATTTTTTATCGCATGACTACGAAATCGTAAGCGCGCGGTTTATACTAACGTCTCTAGATGACTAGTAAGTGACTGCCGGCGTCGGCATCGTCGAGTGGCCCGCAGTAATATTACTCAACACCAGCCACCACCGCGGAACCAGACGGGGCTGTTATTCAATACGCACAACGCATACGAATTAAGAACCGGTGACCCCGTTGCCGTTACGTTACAAGTTCGTCTTGGCACCAACTTGGCATCCCGAATTTAGCAATTCTCCATTATCAAATATCATAAGTGAGTGATATAAACTCATTATTGAAATATACTCGTTAGACATTATTTCAATTAAAAATTTATCATACACATACCACGAAATTAACAAATGATAGATAAAAGTATACACATTACTAGAGCAGTACTAGTGGTAAAATATCCTATCGTTTTTAAATAGCAGAAGCTCAATCCTATACAAAAATATGCGGTTTTATGAATGTGTAGGCGCTACGGGTAGAATTCTAAAATTCGTCGATTGCGCTCTATTAAGATATACCTACGGTACAATATAAAGATTGGAACGCTATAGGGGTTTGTTACATAGTTTGTTTTAGGCTTAGCCGTTGGCTATTAAGTGTGCATTTATTTGCTTAACTGGGCTACTAAGTCGATAGCCTTATCGTAATGTGCGCAAATAATTAGTTCCGTATTTTTCCGCAATATTTCTGGTCAGGCTATAACTTAAAAATTAACTTGATTTAAAAAAAAAAATCTTCGGATGATGGTACTTGAACAATGGATGTGTAATTTTTTTTTTGTTCATCAGTTCAATTCAATTCATTCATTCGTGTGAAGTGAAATGTGCACATTCTCCTTTTTCAACCGACTTCCTCTTCCGCTCCTAACAAAAGCAAATTGAAAAAGAAACAGCTACAGTTAAAAAACAACGATGTTTTTCAACCGTTTTTGTAAATAAATAATAAACCATTTTTTGTGTTCTGGCAACACTGCTTGCACTTATCAAATATTGACATGACGTTATGATTCTATGAAATCTTCATAATTTATTTTCATATCTGGCTCAATAGCTTATCAACCACCTAAAATTTAAGGGTAAAATAGTGACGTGCAATCTTTCTTTACTACTGTTCGTAATAAAGACAAGTAAAAATGGCTACTCCAAATGATTATGTGCCAAGTGCTCCCATTGTTAGTTCTGGGCCAAATGATCTTCCACCACCGTATTCCGCTGTTGTTGGAAATCCACAATATGGTTTTGTGGCACCACCAGCCGAACCGATGGCAGCCGGTGTATATCCCCAGCCAAAACAATTTACAGCCACTGGAGTTTATCCTCATCCGCCGAGCATTAGTGCCCAACCTCAGCCTGGATTAATGGGTGCCGCTCCTTCCGGTGCATCTGTTCCCGTGGGTATAGTGCTCCCGCCCGCAGTGGGGACGGAACCAACAACAATAACTTGCTACAACTGTGGCAAAGTTGTCACAACAAGAGTTACATATACAACAGCCTGGCATACACATTTAGTAGCTGGATCCATATGCGTCACTACGATGTAAGTTTAATCACGTGATGTTGGGTTGGAATACTATCATCACTAATTATTTGTTCAATATAGATGACTTGTTACAGTTCCAAGAGTCTAATGGGAATTAATAACTACTATTATTATGTATATAATATGGTTATTTAAATCTTTTCAGGGTATGTTCATTGTGCTGCTTGGGTCTGATACCTTACTGCTTTGATAACTTCAAGGATGCTGAGCACTACTGCCCCAACTGCAACACTTTTATTGGCAAAAACTCCAAATGCTAATTATGTGTTAGTAATTGAATCATTTGTGGGTAAACCTACAATATATGGTAAACACCTTAAACTTTATAGGAACACTGAATAATGTTTACAGTATTAGATTTAATTTTGCTTTATTCATTATAGGTTTTTAATTCATTTTATGGCATACAATAATGAATTAAAAAATCTAGGCAGATCTTGTTCCTGTTTGATTTATTACTAAAAAAATGTTCTTAATGCAAATGAATTATTTTAAAAAAACACATGACATACCAGTCTAGTGTATATATTTATAAAAGTAAACATAACTTTATACACAAGTATAGAGTGTTCAAGAAACAATGCAACTGGTATTTTGCAATAATGCAATCAGAATCAGTCATTACTTTGTGATGCACATATATTGAACTTTATTGAAAATATAGTTGTAAAGTTGTAACAACATATTATGATAAAAATCTACTCTGTGGAGCCAAATAGTGACACAACAGGCGGATTCTGTAGCATATTTTATGCAATTATAAATTTTCCGTTTTTTGATTCTACAATAGATTCCAAAATCTCAAATACAAAATTACTAATGTGGTTTTAGAACAAGCTATAAAAGGTGTATTTCTCAAAAATTATTATTGGTCTCTAACATCCCATGATCATGAATTCTAAGACTACCATAATTGTGGCTTCAATTTTGATATATTAAATAAAGTATGGAAAATATTCTTGCAGCTGCATTATCAGCTTCAATATTTTTGTAAGAAATGTAATGATCATAAAATGGTGTTTTGTACACTTGCTAGGGATTAGGTTTTTATATTCCCGGTCAAGCTGTACACAAAATGAAATTTGTGCTGGGTTTTTGCTTTGGTGTAAGAATAATATTAAAGACTTGTATATCTGCCAATTTTCAGTAGATTGAATAAAATTTAAGTTATTTATTATGAATAGTTTTTAATATGTATACCTTTGTAATAGATTTAGTTTCAAAAGCATGTACATCTGGAATATTATGTGTGATATTAGTTTATGTGTAACATACAATTAGACAAATACATTCCCTTCATTTATTATGTTTATATTTCTCATTGTGTACCATTTTTCTAATAATCAACGATATATCTTCAGTTCGCAAACACAGGATATTGTCTATAAATGTTAACTTTAAAGTAAAAAATTATTGCACTACACCATTTACTTAATTACCTTTATAATGTTTGGTGCCATTTTATGACATCAATGTATTTAGCAATTTATTATGGAGTGTTTTAATGTGCTAAAATGTCACAGAAGACATTATATTTATGATGCTTTAAAAATCCAGTACCTTTTATACATTACTTTTTTGAATAAATTATATCTACTGAATGTTGGTTTTATTTTTGACTTAAAACAATCTTAAATAAACGTATGATTTATCATCGCGTATTATCTTCATTTGATAAGATAACAGACAAAAGCAACTGATAACTTCAGTTTCATATCAAGTCTGTGTTAAATCAATAGAAACGACTTTTGTGCTTGTTTTTATTGAGAAAAATGAGTAATAATGTGACAAACACAAGTTCGACAGAGGCTTCTAATATAAGACATCATGACCCTCCACCTCCTTATACAGAAATAGCAAGCGTTCCTGTCCAACAAATTGTTATTGTTCCACCTGAATTAAAAGATCAACCAGTATTGTATAATTGTCCTGCTTGCAAAGAGATGTGCTTGACTAGAGTACAGTTTGTGAATACAACAAAAACTCATATGATAGCTGGATTTATTGGTGGTCTAACTTTGTAAGTATTGTGCTTATGTGTCATACTAAATGACTGAGAATAGTTTTTATTGACTTTGAAAAATATAAATAAATGGTATTGCCATAATTCATTTACTTATCTCATCCAAGCCTAATTTGTTTAACTATTTATATAAGGTACCAAATAAGAAGAATGTGTGGAATAAATACATTTTTACTTAAATGAGAAATTGTAATATGTATTGTTATGCTTAAATGTTAAATTTCAAAATATTGGATAATAGTTACTCTAATGCTTTATGTGCTACTGACTCATTCTATGAGTTATTACACTTAAGTATGTAAAATGTGGCATTGAGCAATATGGCTATATTTTGTATGTCTTGTTGGAATTATTTGATAAGGAATATTAAAACATATACTTTTATCTTAAAGTGCCATCTTCTTCCGAAGTTCGGAGATCATATTTATCTTGCCTAATATATCCTACTTTTCAGTTGGTGCATGCTTTGCTGTTTAGCTGCAGTTCCATATATGTTGCCAACATTTAAAAAAGCGGAACACTACTGCTCCAATTGTGACACACATCTTGGTACTTACTCAGTATTGTAATGGTAATTGTTAAGGGTCTTAATTTATTTTTATAATGGTAAGAAAAAATATAATAAATGAATAAAAGAATTGTTTTATTTATTATCTAACATAAAACATTGAAATTCAATAGCTAATAGCACAACTTAATGACATCAACTGTTGTGTGGAACTTGCAGTCTGAAACACTCTGAAACTATTTTCCATTTACCATCCACAGCAACTATGAGGAAAGTCTGTTGAAAATGCTTCCTAGCATTATCATTTTGATATGTCACATCGCCGCAAGCTTGTATGAGGTAAGTTAATTTATTTGCGACTAAACTTTCTGCTATTGGCTGGGCGTCCAAAGTCTTGAGAACATGGGTACTTCCTGGTAGGTCCATAATAAACTTCTGTATTTTTTCACTGCCTGTAATTCCATTTCCATTCCACACTAGCAATCCAGTATCCAGGTACAGTTTTGAAATTAAATGTCGATGGTTATCGAGTTGTTTATAATACACCTTTGTGAATTCTTCTGCTGTTTCACAAGCATTGTCCACTGTTTTAAGACTTATTTCTGTTGTCATTGTTGTAGTAGTTATATCTTAATATCAACAACGTTAACACAATTACATCTGTATTGTACTTCAATTCAAAATAATGTGTAAAGCTGAGAAAATACTTTCAAAACATGAGAGTTAAATATGCAGGACCAGCGTGTATGAACTTGAGATGTCACTGTCACTTTGACGTAAAATGTTGTGTTGCCAGATTAAATATTCAATTTCCAAACGTTTACTCTGAACCATTGACCTCTATAAATCGATAGGCTAAAAACTGTTATTAGGTATTTCCAAACCAATACGACTTAAGGTCCTTCAAGAAGCGAGCCTATCATTTCCTCAAAGGACGCATCTGTAGTACCTCTGGTGTTGCGGATGTCCATGGGCGTCGTTGACCACCTTGGTGTTCACGCCGCTCGTATGCCCCCTTTTATTATAAAAAAAATGTGATATTTTCTGTCTATTTGTCTTTCACCATTTTCTTGCTGTTGTAAAGTGTTTTTCAACTAATAACAGAGATAGGCTTAACTTTGATTAACTTTAGTAAATTATAAAAAGGTTTCAGACTCGAATAATCATCCAAATATATCGTAGGAACGGCTGAAATGAACAATGCGAACTAAATAAAACTATCATAATTATAGAAATTTTTTATTCATAATGTCTTTATCTAATATATGAATCGTCATAAAAACTGGCTTACTTACATACATTTAAGATACGATATCACTATTTCCTAATTCACATTTTCCAGGACATTCGACACAGTGATTCACTATAGTCAATATAATTCTATCAATTATATTACTGTGAAAAAAATATAACATAGTGCTTACTTTAGCATGCTTATGATTTTACAACTAAAGTGAAACAGCTTAATAAATTCAAACTTACCCTAAGGCACTGACAGAAATGATTACATTATAGATACCCAAGCTTTAAATGATATATGTTTTAAATTAATAAATAATTTGCCTAAAATTATTGTAATTAAAAGCGCTAAATTTTAAATTCAGGGCGTTGTATAAAATTATAAAATGAAATTGATATATTTCTAAACTATTTCCAATAAAACTTTTCTATCAATAAAATTAGGGAACATTTTCAGATTTAAACCTAAATAAACAGTCACTGCCATCATTCTTGTAGGTTTTTTACTGCGTTAATTATCCACAATATGACATAATGATCAAAATTTATCTAGAGTTGATTTAAAAATTATAAAATCAATAAATTTATTACCTTTAGTTTATTACCATTTCAAATAATGGTCTTTTAGTAATAACAAAAATTAATTAATTAAAAATAAGTCAGAATTCATTGTCAAAGTTGATCTGATTAACAAATTTTATTAAATTTGTATCAGACAAATACACATAAATAAAATCAAATTAATAGTCCTTTTGAATTTCTTATAACAGACAAATACACATGCCAATAAAATTTAAACGTTTGCACATCAACGAAAATGACAGATTTATTCCACTTATTGCACTATAATGATTTTATCCCAATCATTTTTTTAATGAATATTGATTTGTATTGGGATACATCAAATATCTTTTATCACGAATACAAAATATAAAAGTACAAAGTAAATATTATTTTTATTAGCAATTAGTAAAAAATAAAGGCATTTGAATGAGACATTGAGCAGTGAACGGTTTTGTAAATTGCATCCGATTATCGTTCAACTGGTATCACCAAGCATAACATCAAATATACATTGCAACACTATCACTGGTCTTTATATGGCATAGTAAATTGGACATTTAGGTACACCCTCAATATACTTAGTATGAGAAATGTGGCAGTGGGAGCTCGATATCAAAAAACATTGTTATAAAAGTCTCAACGGACACAAAATATTTTCAACAGAAAACAGATAACATTTTTGCAACCAATTATTAGTCCATTATGTATAACATCGATATATAAATGCATTATCAATGTTAGTTTAGAGGATTCATGCATAGTAAAAAAGGGAAATATCACCCAGAACGCCAGTAGGGCTAAAACTGGTATTATAAAAATGAACTATTCCTACCAACACTGGTGGTACTTTAGTGGTGCAGTGTATATTCAATTTAATGTCTGTTTAATTTGAATGTTCATAGTAAATCACTTATAAAGCTTAATCCAAGGGCAGTGACGTCACGGACGCGGCATCTCGGGCCGGCGAGCGCGGGGCAACGCTTCCTTCACGTATATTTATATTTGTTATATTTCTTCCAATGATACCTGCTGTTAATATAAGCAAAATTATTAATAACAAAAGTAAATAAGAGTTAATCGTTTATTTGAAGAAATATCATCCATAGTTACCTGTGAAGGTCCATTACGTGAATCATGCTTTTCTGTTAAGCTGCTCATTAGTCTTTCCTGGAATTTCAAACCAATGTTAATCTCTGATTTAATTTATTTATTAAAAATAAATAACTAAGTTTTTCTCTAATACGTAGGGGAATAATTTTATTACTAACTAGCTAACTGTATAGCCTATGTTACGACAATTTTTTTAATGTTTTTAATTTTTTTCAATACATACAAAAAGACAAATCGTTCTTCTTTATAACAATAGTATAGATATAGACTAGCTATTGTTCGCGAATTTCAACGGGATAAAAATATTTAGTAATAACATAATTATATTAAGTGAAAATTTAGCTTTATTATAGTAAAAGAATGCTTTTTTATTTTTGAGCTTATTTGTTACACACAAAGACATACATTTTCCTCTTAAAATTACCTCTGTTAGTCTTTCCGCATCAGCAAAACTGTGACTGTGGTTGGGTTTCTGTGCCTGGTTTAATATAACATCCACTTTGTCTGCTTTCTTCTGCACCTGCGAAATATGGACAATATTAAAACATAATTCAATACTTAATTATTTACCATCACCGGTCAAAGTACATACACAATATCTAATGAAACTTACGATGAAACTTGTCTTATTGAAGTATTTGAAAGCACAATTTTGATCAGTATAGTAAACAATAGCATATTTTTCACGTTGTACCAAGGAACCCTAAACCCTACCCATTTCAACACACAATTATGAAAATATGCCAGCTATTGGTGGTTCATACATTTTTATTATGGTATTTTGGTCATAGACAATAAAATTAATTGACGTAACACAAGATTGCACTTAACGGTTGACATTTGTACCTCTTGCATGATGGTAGGCAAGGATTTCTCTATGCAGGAGTATGCAAACGCCAATTCTTCCTAAGTGAAAAATATTATTTAAACAAAACTAACAATAGTTGCTTATTTAATGAACTACTAATGTACTATACTAAAGAGGAAAAATTTGTATTTTTGTATATATTGATATAACTCCAAAACTACTGGGCCGATTTTAAAAATTCTTTCACTATTAAAAAGCTAAGTTATCAGTGAGTTACATAGGCTATATTTTTTATTATATTTTTATTTTACGCGGGCGAAGTCGCGAGCAACAGCTATCAACTAAATGTGTTGAATATTGACATTTATTTGACAGGAAAGTAAAATCGAATAATAAGTGGCACATAAGTATTTTATATTGAGAAAGCTACCCTAAGGAACTTCAATAATTAATGCCGGGTTGCTGAAATTTTATCGTTACCTGATTCATTAGTTTAAAATAAATTGCAAAGGAGTAATACTCAAGTTACGTAGTTATGAACCGCATTTCAAGTATTTATCAAGCCAAAAAGACTAACGAATGGTTAAACTTATCTGGGAAACTGGCTATAAGTGCAGTTATTTTTAATTTTTAGTTAAGTTTTAGTTTGCATTAGTACCTGTGCGGCTATTCTCTGCTGGAGAGTGTCCAGTTCCCGCTGCTTGTCTGCGAGCTGCTGCTGCCACCGCTGCTCCTCCACAGACACGTTCTTTTGCAGCTCACTTAGCGCATACTCCTACACAGGATATTAAAACTTATTGATTTGGGGAAAGATTTGTATTTTTTAATTTTTGTATGTATTGCAATAACTCAAAAACTACTGGGGCGATTTCAAAAAATATTTTACTGTTAAAAAGCTACGTAATCGTTGAGTGACTAAGAAGAAGTCGCGAGAAATAGCTAGCTTAATATTTGTATATATGTATAATTTTTGCGTGATTGTGTCTTTATTAAGATTTAATTTATTTATTAATAAATAAATAACATTATGCAAAAGTGTCGCTAGGGAAAAGTTACTCCCTTCCCATTGTAAAGAATCTTAAAAATGTAGATAAATTAGTAGTTACAATGGTTGTTAAAATTATTGATTCCGAAACTCACCGTATCAGCAATAACTCGCTTATATTTATCCAAAAGGACCTGTAGCTGTTCGTTCTGTGCGATAACTTCTGTCAGTCGGGAGTCATCTTTGGGCGCTTGTACTTCTGTCTTCTTCTCCAACTCGAGCTGTTTTTTCTCCAGCTCCTTCTTCTGTGATTCTATCTTCTGGAATTCGTTCTTCATGCTGTTGGCGAAAGCCTGCAGCCAGTCGCGGTCGCAGCCGGAGCCGGGCCCGATATTGGGTACGGCTGAACGCAATATGCTGGCTACTTCTTTGTATTGTGTTTCCTGGGCCTTGAGTATCGCCTCCTTTAAAACAATAATGTTTATATTATTTTTTTGTGTAAATGGTTGTTTTGATTATGACATAAAAGCTTATTAACACGTAGAAGCTCGCCAGTTGCCATTTAAAAAATGTATTTATATGCGCATGCATCAAGTTGTGCACAGTTTATCTTTGGATTTGCGAGTGCGTTTTTATTTCGTTCTATTACAGGAAAGCATTCTCCACATATAGGTACGTTCTCAACAGGTTTTTACACATTGAAGTAAAATTCTACAATAATACAAGTATCAACAATTAAATTAGGCATATACATTTTGCAAAGCCGGCCAAAAAGTAATCGAAAAAACGAAAGTAGCTGACACATAAAGCAGTATATCTAAGATACTGTGATTTTACATATGTATGGACACCCTAGTCTAATCCTATATGTCACCGATCGATTGTTAACTCTGTCAGCTTTTAATCTTAATAGACGTATAAAAACTAGCAACAAATTATAAAATGTAGTTATTAGTGAGATAATTGATTAACTATTTTTATATAGGATGTCCGGGAACGACAACAATGGACTACCACAGATTACATTGTTTATAGTAAAAGGCTTTTAATAATTAAATAGTGATAAGGCTACAGGTAACATATTTAAATTTAAACTTTAGTGATATATATCAATAGTTTATGATAGTATATTTTTATTTTATTTGTTCGTGAATTATTTTTAACGTTTAAAATTGACTAAACCTAGTTATAGTTATAAAAAATATATAGACTAGTCATAGTGAACAAAATTTTTTTCACCGGTACTTTCTCTGAAAGGTACTATCAGTGTTGGCAAGTTTAGAGCCACCTTGTGACTAAACTAAACAGTGACAGAATCTATCAATAGATAACGATAATGACATTGTGAAAATTGTTTCAAGTGAAGTGTCAAATATGCCTCTTCTGAGCCTAGTGGGATAAGAAACTTCACAATCGAAAGGTAACATAGATTTAGCTGAAAAGCTGTCTACTTGTAGTTGGTAGTGTGTAATGTGAGGCGACACTTACAGCGAGGTGGTGTGGCGGCGGCGCGCGGGCGCATTTCGCCTGGAGGGACTTTTCGGCGGATTGTAACGCCTCCATGACCTTCCAGTTTTTAGTTCGCAACTCCTGAGTGCGTTAAGCCAAAATCAACAAGCAAAACTTTATTATCATTCTATCCAAACAAAAATTATTGTTTATGCATGATTTAAAATTATAGTGATTTTTCTCATTCAAATGTGTGGTTAATTTGATGGTTAAAAATTGTTTTAATGTGATCGAACTTCTATATGATAAGTAACAAAGCCTGTGAGATGCAATCAATAATTATAGAATTATCAATTATTTTTATTACAAAATTAATAGTAAAAAACATTTTTAAGATTTACGTAATATAAAAAATTAAAGTTTTTTTTATATTATAAAGTAACAAATAATGAAGACACCTGAATTCGCTGGAATAGTAAAGTGACCGCTGCCTCTATGAATGTCTACATCTGGAACGACAGATGTATTGCCTACCTTTAATCGACAGAGGAGATACGCACAGAGAAAGAATATTTTTCCTTCCTAATCCATTGCGTAATCCGTCAAATTCCCATTCCCACCTAATCATTAAAAGAGACTATGTGGGGAAGACTAAAATTAGGCCTCCAACACGTAGTGCTTTTTTTATGATTATTTTTTTGTATAGAGTGTTTTATGACGCAAGCAGTATTTCCATGGTATACTCACGTTGTTCTTCTGCTGGTACTGCTGCAGCTGGCTGCGCAGCGAGGCCACCTGTTCCTTGAGGTCTGCGCTGGCGCGCTGCGCCGCACTCAGCTCTTCCTTTAGACCGACCACCACACTTTCCACCTTCGCCAGCTCATTAGCACGCTGGAACAAATTATTGTATGAGTAATGAGCTGTTCAGTTGCGGCTTTAACAGCATGAAATTATAAAAAACTGTATACTATTGTCTACGTTTTCTATTTCAATTGCTAATGTCAAAATTAAAACTCTTGAATGACTTTACGAGTAACCATGGCAACCTTGCTTCACTGCTGCTGGTTTGCAGTATTTGTCCCTTTCCCGCATGACGGTTTTTTTCTAACTTATTTACCCCAAAGTTTTATTAAACAAAAAAATTGTATATTTTCACGCTATTGCGTGAAAATATACAATTTACTTATTTAAACTTTAGTGAGACATTACACTATACAAATTATAACAGTTCTGAAGAAAATATCGATGCCTACACCGAAGGTTGTCCAATGAGTTTAGCCGTGGTATAATTTATATTGGAAATATATAGCCTAAAACGTGCCTTAGTGCGGGTAAGTGTAATTTATTAAAAAAATTATTATTCAAAAACTATACTGTGATTGTTGACAATCTATATAACTAAGTAGTGTGTTTATGCTTTATTACATTAATAGATTTCGCCTACGACTCAATCCGTGTAGATTTTTTTTCTAAAAGTAAGTTAATCATGTGTTCTTCCAGACAATCCTCTACATCAAAGCTAAATTTCATCGAAATCTGCTCAGCAGTTTGGATTGCAAACTCTAACATCCATCCATCTAAACATTCACATGTACATCAGTATCTTACTGATCTAAACCTCTATCTAGAGGTCACCCCTTACTTGCCTTAGCCCTAAGTGGGGACGTTTAATGAGATATATATTAAAACTTTAAAACTTTTAGTGTTTGTTTACCTTCTGGTCGTCATTAGAGTTGGGCAGTCCGTTGTGTGCGGGATGCGCCGCCAGCTGCTTCACCTCGGCCAGCTCAGACTCCCGCAACCGCAACTGTTCCATCAGAGACGCAGCCTCGCTTGATATCTACAATATAGTCATTTTTATTAATTCATGTTTTTTTTTGCCCTTAAAGACCTCTTAGCCAAAATCGGTGAAAGAAGTGCTGTTATCGTGATTAATTCTTTCAGAAAATATGTAAATCTTCTTAGGAATAGAGAATAGGCAATATGCATATGACGCCAAATTGTACCAAACTTTTTTAAGTATACTTTTTTACTATAAAAACAGTCCTGCAAATATTTTTTTAAATATAATGTGATTTAGTGGCAAAATTTAATCATTAAGAAGTGTCTTTTTTCAAATTCCCTCGCTAAGTTCTAAAACGCACACTATTGGTCGAAGCAAGTGGCTTAACTAATATGGCGTCGCTGTGTTGTCAATACACATTTCATTTACGTTAGTTTAAATAGATGTACACTCTTGAAGTATTATACTGTAAACACGATATCGAAACCAACTTTAAAATAAACATATAATGAATAGAATTATTAATTACCACTTATTTGTACTAGGAATAATAAAAATGAATAGATTTTTGACTTTTTGACCTTGAGAAGCAATGAGATACTTTGTTGTTTTAAACATCGAAGTGACATCTGAGCGTATGTTATGAATGGAATATGACGATTGACGTCAATTGTCTCATGACAAATCCGGCGCGTTTTAGTCGCTCGAAAATGGTCGTAATTTTATTTTTTTTTAGCTCAATGGTTGAATATTTTCGCGTCAATTTTTTTTTTGTGGTTATTCTATAACAAGTAGAATCGTTTAAAAAAAGAAAAAAAATACATGCATATTCCCTATTACATGACAGATATAGTCCATAATTTTGTTACATATTATTGACATCGACAAGGCGTAGTGGAAGCATAAATCGCAGGCGGGAGTGAATTTAGAGGGAGGGGGGACGCATAAGTAGGATAAATATCCTATTTTGTCCACTCCTCTAAAATTAAAGGCAGCGGTCACTTCGCTATTTTGGCGAATTTCAGTGGACACTTTTTAGTTTGTCACCAATTTATTAAAAACAGAATTATGATATGTTATAACTTATCTACACGTTACAAAATAGTAATATTGTTACAACTTACTTTTGATTTTTGTTGTTCCGATTCCTGTCTAACATTTTCATATTGTTGTTTTAATTTCTCTATTTCCTCTCGCAGTTTATTTGCTTCTTCCGTAACTTTCTTGGCCTCTTCCTTAGCTTTTTCTGCTTCTTTCTTAAATGTGTCTGCATCTTCTTTAGCTTTATCTACGCTTGCTTTCGCTTTCTCCGCATCTTCTTTAGCTTTCTCGATATCCGATTTAAGGTTTTCTACATTTCCTTCTG
>NW_013525180.1:928965-931244 GCF_000836215.1 Papilio polytes
ATGTGCAGTTTGATCAATACGACGTTCCCCTTAACTGTAAAAACGTCGGGTACATATGAAATTCAAAAAATCGAAAATCACATTGGTACATGGCGGGATTCGAACCCAGCACAAAAAAAAACCCTGATGCAATATAATTACTTACTTCAGACAATCTCTGGATATGCAATTCCATCTGAACCCGTTGTGCTTGGGCTTCTCCTTCAGCGGCCAATTTAGATTGTAGCTGTGGGACAAGTTGATTAAGTTTATCAATGAATTTAATTTTTCTATTACCTTACAGGTAAACAATTCAATAAAAACTAATCTAATTGCAATTTTCTTCTTATTAAAAATTTTGCAGCAAATTTAGTTGGCTCTGCGACTCTGATCGCGGGAATTAAAAAAAATAGAAATTAGAATAAGTATTGTTCCTCTCCCTTCTAATATTAGAATTTCAATGATTAGAAACTATAAGTTAAGATAAAGTAAAGTTAAGTTAGTACTAATATTATAAAGATTTGTATTTTATGTAATGCATACAGCATTGAAATAATTCAAAAATTACTGGACCAATTAAACAAAATCACCATTAAAAAGTTACGTTATCAGTGAGTAACGTAGGTTATAATTTTAGCTAGTATATAATATAACAGTAGTACCACTAACATTTACCCGACGTTCTTACGGTGAAGGAAAACATCGTGATGCAACCTGCACATATCAGCGAAGAAATTCAAAGATATGTGTGAAGTCAACCAGCCCGCACTTGGCCAGCGTGGTTGACTATGGCCTAGTCCCCCTAACTTTAGGGTAGGCTCCGAGCCCCTCGGTAGGGACTTATCGTGAGCTGGTGATGATGATGATGACAACTAACATGTATTTTCTCCTGTCCGAGGGCGTGGTTGTCGTCGAGCACGCGCTGCAGCCGCGCCTGCAGCGTGTGCAGCTCCGCGCGCGCCGCGCCCGCCGCCTGCTCCGCCGCGCGCCCCGCCGCCGCCGCGCGCCCGCGCTCTGCGTTCAGCGTCGCACTGCCCAACACATACACTGTATCATATTTCTGTTTTGCTTTCTGTATATGTATTAGGACGGCCGGTTACCCATATAATTAAGGTACATGAGTGCGAAGAACCAGGTGAAAATCAGCGCAAGACGGCTTAGTCCCTCCTGCATTTGCTGAGCTAGCTTTTGCAACGATCGGATGTTTTCTTTAGAATAAGTCGTTTTATGTAATTTCTATTTTGTGGCAATAAATACATATTCGTTCATTCACTAGCTTTCGTCTGCGACTTAGTGAGCGTGAGATTTTCCTCTACATCTATGCTAAATTTTATCGATATCCATTCAGACGTTTAGGCTACAAACTCTAATATCCATCCATCTAAACCTTTGTATTTTTAATATTAGTATAGTATATACACTAATATACAACATCTTCACCGTCTCCACATAGCTTAGGTGGAACTATGGGTTAGCGCCGGTTTATTTATTTAAAAAAAATCTTACAAAGTATCTTTTGGTAAACTAACACTCCCATATTTTAATTTAAATTATCATTACTAAAAAAAAACTAATTAAAAACGGCTTAACACTTACCATTAACGCCACCGACTAGTTTCGAACCCGTCAATGGTCCGTATTGTAACGAGTGTTAGCTTGTCATATTTAGTTTTTTTTTTTAAATTATACTATTTTCAACTAGGTATTAAACAAGGAACACGAGTTCAAAGGTCTATAGCTATATTAGAACCGTCACTCAGTCTGTGGGTAATTACAAATTGTACCTAAGTAGCAAGTTTTCATAGTTGTAGATATTGATAGCTATGGCATTTACTGCAAAATTTTATTAAGACAGTTACCGCAATTCCTTAAGCTTGGCATGAAGTGCTTGCGAGGCCTCCAGTTCGTCAGCCAACGCCTTCTCCTTCTCCGCCAGCTGCTTCTTTAACTTCTGCATCGGATCATTGGGACCCTGAAACAAATATTTTAAAATTTCATTCATATAAAGTTTGAACGGATTCCATAATTTTTTAAACATACAATCATCTAACTCCATGCACAATTAATACACTATTTCATCTTTTCATCAGAAATGTTTTAATTTCGTGGAAATTCTTGAACATACCAAAATGTATTTCTAAAATCTTGAAGATATTGGATATCATTAACAATATATAACCGTCATTCAGAGCTCTAACTACGCGGTATTAAAAAAAAACAAAAACGAACAGCCTATTTGTTTTTCCAGACTGTGTTCTACATTGCCAAATTTAATCGTGATCCGATGATCTTGTCTAGAT
>NW_013525180.1:931904-932279 GCF_000836215.1 Papilio polytes
GTGGGATTGCGGGATTGGAACCCTCGACCGCAAGATCGGTAGTCCGTACCCCAAACCATTTGGCTATTGGCGTTTAAATATAAGTAAAGGTTAAAATTTCATCATTCTATATTTGTTAAAACATTGGATTGTACGATTTCTTTAATGATCTGTATAATTTTGATGCTTATCAATTCAGCTTTTTTTGTTTGAAAATCATGTTTTGGGAGATCTAATTCCGAGCTAAAAGCTTTTAAAAAGCATTAATGGCTGATAGAATTCTTCAATGGGATTATTACATAATACAAAATGTCTTACCCATGAGCGAGAGCACATTAGGTTCAGGTTTCTTCTTCTTGCCTTTGCCGGCGGGTGGGGAGGGTGCGGGGGCTGGGG
>NW_013525180.1:932354-937056 GCF_000836215.1 Papilio polytes
CATTCAACGGCGGCACCACCTCCTCCGCCACTGACACTTCTTCTACCACATTCTTCTTCTCTGCTTTCTTAACTGATATAAACAAACGAATTGAAAAAAACTTAGTAAATTGAATAATTTAATTTTGAACACTTCATTATTCATTTTTTTTACCCACACAATACATTTCTATCAGTAACATTTGAAACACAATATAATAGGTTAAAAAGGTCACCTTTTCTCTGTTCTTTGGGTCCTTCGGCAGTGTTTTGTCGTTCTGGAACAGCTTCATCTTTGACAGGCTCCGGATTAGCGGCCGGTTTGGACGGAGCTTTCGTATTCTTGGCCGACTTCGGAGCCTTGTCCTTCTTTTCTGCAGCCTCTTCCTTCTTCTCTAATGCCTAAACAACATATTTTAAGCCATTAAAAACCAACCAATATTATTGTTACATGTTAAACATTAACTGTTTTTTACAAACAAATTAAGTAGCTTTCAAAAAAAGTAAAAATTTTAATTTATTTTAATCATTTTTATCAAACAAACAAAAATGTTAGCAATTATTTTATTTTTTTTAATACTGGCACAAAATGTTTACATACATAATGTCTATTTTAAAAACTAAAAAGATAACACAATGTAAATGTTTAATGATATACGGGTACCATACAATGATAATGCAGGTTACAAAAATGTCGACCCAGATGACAATACATTGACATTCAAATGACATACAATAAAGCTTACTCATTATGCCAAAGCAAATATATAAAGCATACAAAGACATTAACACTATCCACGATTGTTTTATATACTAAGATTACATAGAAAACAAGAGTTACATGAAAGAACAAAGTAGACGTGCGTTAGGATCGTTGCACACTCACTTTTTCAAGGAACGATGAGTGCAACAATTCGAACTCGTCCTTGGGGTGCATTTCTTCAAAGTGGTTGGAGACGGCACTGCCGTTGATGGGCGCGGAGCCCGGATCGCTAACGCAGCTCGGATCCTCTTTGTTAACAAGTATCGGCTTTACTTTAAGATCCTTACCGCGTTTGCGGATCTGCACACAGAGTAAAACTACCGTACAATAGAAAACATAGAACTTTACACTAACACTGTGCACTACTAATCCACAACACAATGCTTAATACTTACTACGTATAAAATCAATGCATTTCCCTGATAACTACTGCACTTTTTAGTGTTTTAGTATTCCAATGTTATATTTTATTATTTTAACATAGATAAAAATCAATTATTTCTTCAAGACAAAAAATCTCAGTGTCCATCCATTGGTTCATTGACCCATTGCCAGAATAAATATTGAACTACTTCTCAAATCTAAGGCGAAAAGTATAGGATGTAACAAGTTAGCATCTAACTGTTATTACAATCACTGGAAGTTTTATATTTATACATGTTGTACAAACAATTACAATTCGTTTTTAATTTTAGGTGATTCTATACTCGTAAAAATTACTAACGCCAACGTCATGTATGCAATAGTGAAAAGTGCAAAAAGATTTTTGATTAATCATTATTTAAATATATTCTTATTGCAATGTTTTGTATTTTTTGACGATTATTGCTAACCTTTATGATATAATATCAATAAATGCAATTGAAAACGCCGAAAACTTATCATAATAATTTATATTTATATCTAAGATAAATGATGAAGCAAATATAAGCATGTTGATTCAAAGAGTGAAAGTTGCGCGATCAACTTGTATGCGAAATTCAGATATTGCTAGTGTTTATTTTAATTTTTTGATTTAGAATTTAGTCTTAATTTAGTATAAATGAAGAAAATGCGGACATATCTCAAACAATAGAAGATAAACCATTTTAGAGTGGAGCATGACTTATCAATTATCTTATGCTCCAAATTCATAATCAACCAAAACAAGATACTATTTAAAATGCACTTTCGTTTTTAAATAATATCAGTTCTTACGCTCGCGGCATTTTGTTCCAACTTCCATTTCTGTTAAAATATGTAGTTTTGTATTGTTGAATGATTCATTATCTATCCAAATGCAATCAGGTCCCATACACGAAAAAAATGAATAACGAAAAATACGACAAAGTGTTTCCTATGACACTTCTCGGAAAAATACTATTATTCATACATCATAGATCAAAATGCAGGTTTTTTTAGGCTATGATCCTAATAGAATGGATATAGATGGCATTACACAAGGTCATACCTTATTCTGCAAATAGGACATGCATGCAAATAAGATTGTCCTATCAAAAAAATATTGTTCCAAAATTGATAAAAACAATTGCTTCCAATAAAATAAATATGCACACCATTGATGTCCCATAATTATTGAAATAGAATATTTAATGTTAGCATGCAATATTAACTCGTTTGGGAATATATGTACCAATTAAATGAGAACTATTTATGTTAAAAATCTCCTCGCTGCATATTTTGTGAAAGGAATAAATATTTAAGTAGAGTGACGTCATAACAGTGGATAACCTTGTATTTACATTTTTTGAGATCATTATCAACTTTTCTCAATAAAAAAATAATCTAAAAGTGCACATACAAGGTCATAATCTAAAGTCAACTATTCTATAGTAAGCTTTGGTATGTTTGCGCATGCACCTAAATGACATTTAAAGATAAGATGTTAATTATAGAATTATATAAGATTTTATATTACATTGTATGAAGCAGAATTAGATTGATATACTATACTTTATATAATTATTTCTATAGTTACTGACCTTAATATTGGGAGGAGTATCTGTGGGCACATCCACAACAACAGGAGGGCTGAATTCCACATGAGGCTTGGATGCAGGTGCATTATCTTCATCAGCTCCACTCTCTGCAGGTGCCTCACTCTCCGGTTCACTCCCAGTTGCCGCTGCAGCACTCTCCTTCCTCTCTTTCTTTGCCAACTGATATTAAGAATAAGTATCAAATAAAAATGTATATACTGTGACTTGTCAAAGATTACTTTTATGTCACTACTTGTTTTTGTCCACGAATTTCCGCGTGGATTAAAAAATAACTAAGTATGTATGTGTTCTTTCAGACTATGTTATACATCTGTGCCAAATCTCATTGAGATCCATTAAGTTGTTTTGAAATTCAAAGTGAAAAACATCCATCCATCCATACTTTTGAATTTAAGATATATGATTTTTACTATGTGGTTTTAACAATTCATCCAAATTATATCCATAATTGCAAAATGTAAAAATTTTCTTTTACATAAAATATTTTCCTCAAGTAATAATTTTATCTGATATTTGGGCTATCACATTATCATTTCAGTAAAGTATGAAAGAAGACTATGCAAACACAGGTGTGAAACAGTAGCGTCAATTGCCACACAATTGACTAAAATTAAACATTACATTTGAGTATGTCTAATTGTAAGGACAAATTATTAATGTTACCATGCAGTTTATATTGCTCTTTTAGGTATTAAATTATGTAACAAAGTAAATTTCGCCTTTTTTTTCATTATTTTTCACACATTCGGATTTCATTTGTGCCAGTTATAAATATAAAAAATAAAAAGAAAATATCCATTACGGAGAAAAGTGTTGAGATAATAAAGAAATAAAATTGAAACATAGTTTTAAAAAATGATACCTTCTTGTTTGCTTTCTTGCTAGTTTTCTTAGCTTTTCCCTTATTCTCAGCCAGAGCAAGAAGTTCAGTAGTGGCCTTTCTTTGTTGGGCGATGGCTTCTTCATATGTAGTTCCTGATGTAGAGAACAGGCCCATCAGCAAGATAACTGCAGCGCCAGCTACACCGAGGCCACAGAGCACCAGCAATGCTTGAAGCTCCATTGCCTCAACTGCCCACTACACTTTACTATATGGAACAAAAATTAACCATGTATTCCTATTTTGCTATTTGTTCTAAAACTTACAAGAAACCAGAATTTACTTGTAATATTAGTAAGACATGTTGCATATTTTTGTTGTAAAAAGACCAGAAATCAAGGTTACATATTCATTGAGTTTTACAAAAAATGGGGCTCGATAGTAACACCCTAACACTAGGTAGGCAGTTCAGTTAATTTAATTATTTTTCCTATTGGAAACATTGAAAATCATAAAAAAAAATTATAAGATCAGGACTAATTATTAACTTTTACATATAAGTTTAAAACATAATTAATACTACATTCCGCATGTTTACTATAAATACAAATGTATTAATAAAAATCCGGCGATTTTATTCTACCGCAACTTGAGACAAAAGAAATTGGAAAGGATCTTGTACAGTATGGGATACTTCTAAAACACAATTGAGAGATCATCTTAAAAACATACCTTAGTGTGAAGAAATTATAATTATTACAAGAATACTTTGAATATTTAAGTCATTAGCAAATTTTAACACCGCTACGTTTTGAAGACTGACACGTAAGCAATGACACATGTCAAAGGTTATTGACAGTACTTTCGCTAAATTTATTACAGCGTCATTTAAAACAAATATACTACGTACAGGAGTTACACCTAATCAATATAATAAGACTTTTAATACGTATAGAGAACAAGTAACAAGTTACTAATGGTTATAATTGCAAGTAAAATGTTAAAAATGTAGGTACAAGTTTTGATTTACCTTAATAAAAATCCTGAAACAACTTAAGTTTGCTTATATTATACGGTGTTCACTAATACATATGATTATAAATATAAAAATTACTTTAAAATAAACAAATAATCCAATTAG
>NW_013525180.1:937318-964395 GCF_000836215.1 Papilio polytes
CCATTTCATTAAAAAAAAATAAAAACAAAACAAGAAAGAAAGAAAGTTGTAAACTATGAAATACAGATGGCGCTTTTCTTCGTGTTACCCAATTTTAGGCCGAAGATTGGTCTCTATTTCAGTATGTTACAAAGTACTCTGTGATAAAACCGAAAAGCCGTAAGCCGACCCGACGACAGCCGACAATTGATCATAGACACGCACCACAGGTTATTGAAAACAATTAATGCTCCCAGGGCTCAGGCTCCCAGAACAAAACTTTTCTAATTGAAAGTCAGGATTTAATCCAATGTTTCATGACCTAAACCCAGGCAAAAACCTATAATTTTTAAACTCAATAGGTTGATTTTAAGACTTTACACCCGACACCGACACTTTATAGGCCTGTACAATTTCGATAAGAATAGAATGGAATGTTAATGAGTTATGAATGACACAAAGGAAAGGATGTACGATAGAGGTAAGCTAGGTCTGAAGAATTGAACGTATGTAAATTTAAATTATTGCACTAACATTGCTATTTTATTTATATGGCAAACATAAATATAGATTCAATAAAAAAAACGGTAATATGGCTGCTGAAATTGACAGAAGTACTGTCAATACTGTCAATTAAAATGAACAGCTGTCCACTTTTTGAAAATATCTAATTTATTATGTGGCGTAATAAGGTTTAGTATTTAATGTTTATACCATTGCGAATCTTCAAATGTATGTAACATTTTCATATATATAAATTAGTGGTGCAGTGGTCTGGGCAAGTATGTCGCTTCCTCCTCTTGTTTGCAACACTCCTCCACCACCCGATCAGTGTGAAGATGACAAAGACCCTGAAGATTTTGATATGAATTACAATTGTAAGTATAAACATTAGCAAACTTATGACTATTATGCGTCTTGTTCATCGGTTATACCATATGTGTAAGTGTGAATGTCATGAACTAATATGTGTCAATCTTTTACATTTTCCTTAATCTTTTAGGCTGCATTGTTTGGTAAGCCTTTTTCATTACGTGGATTTGATAAGGTTAAAATTATTGTAAGAAGTAAATATTTAAAATGTAACCAAGACCTTGATTTTGTTTACAGTAGGGAATGAACATTTACCATTTATTGTTTTTATTTTAGTATCACAGGATGATGATGAAGATAGTAATAGTTATGATTATCAAACATATTCAAATTATAATATGTATGATACAAATAAGCCAGTAAATATTGAAGACAGTGCCTGGTCTATAAATATTGCTAATAATTTGAATAGTGTCTTAACAGAACAGATTTCTACAGTGGAAGATAAAAAGACTGAGCACATAACACCTATCATAAATGATTTAAATGATAAATTAACTTTGGAAGATGTTGCTGTTGAAGATTTGAATTTAGAAATAAGTCAAGAACAACTAAATCCTCAAATCATTAATGAAAATAGTGATGCTGATAGCAGTGATTATAATTATTCACCAGATGAAAAAGTTTCCGGTGAAAAATCAATTACCAATTGTGATATTGTTGAAACAGATATTGTAATAATACAAAGTGACAATATTTGTACAACAGAAACACCAGAAAACTCTTCAGCTAATGATGTTGAAGATTCAGAACAAATGTCTAAAACATATGACCTACGGGATGATGAGTTTAATGATTTTCACTCAAATTTGGATGCAAAGAGTAAAGAAGCAGAGGTTCAAATTCAATCAGAAAATGAACTCAATATAGAAAATGAAATAGAAAACTTAGAAGGGAATGTAGCAGTTGATGATTTTGGTGATTTTGATGAATTCCAGTTTGCTAACAATGACAATGTTTCAACTGTTGTTGAAAATGTTGAAAATCCATGGACAAATGAAACTCCAAGCAATGATTTTGGTGACTTCAAAGCAAACTTTGATGATAATCATGAAGTTTTACATGTAGATGATAAAAATTTAGATGTTATCAATGATCACAAAGATATTTGTGTAACCAATGAAATTAATGATGATGGTGATGATTTTGGAGATTTCGATGATTTTAAATCCTGTACAAAATCTGCTGTGAAAGATGATTCTGATACTCAAATAGATCAACATGTACCTGTAATAGATTTCCATTCATCTGAAAACGAAAATCAAGTATTAGAAAGTATTAACAATATTTTTTCTACAATATTCGAAGAAGAGATATCAGAACCTGAATCTGAGTTTATTGGAAGATTAGAATCAGTTCTTAATGAGACTTGGGGCCATTTAGTTGACACAGATGTAAGGCAACCCTATATGGTGAATTGGAATAATTCATTAGGACAGAAAAGTCTGCTGAAAGCGCTTTGTATAGATTCAAGAAATATCGTAAGTCTTTTCCTTAATGAGAACTTAGGTTTTACTTTACTTTTATAATAATCAACTGTTTATTTTACAGTTATTTGGACCTAAATGGAATTACAATATGCCAAAATATGCAGTTAATCTGAGTGCGGCACCCCTTCAGCCACAGAAGCAAGTGTCAACTTTACCTAATGTGGAAAATCCTTCTGAAAAATCTATAAATAAAGAAAGTGATACTTGGGTGGACCCTTTCTCATCAAATGGACAAGAATGTAAGTTTATTGTTTTATAATACAAATGTGATATATAGAAAGCAATTGTAGATTGCCTATTTATTGCTAGATTTAACAAAATGAGATTGAAATAATATGTTTGAGGTAAGATGTGAGAGTAAATTTATAAATGTTTGAAAGTAATAAAAATTAAAATCTTTAATTAATATGTAAAAGTATAACACATTTAATTAATATGAATAAGCTTAGTTACTTTTACAAAAGTGAAAGTAACATATTTATGTGCTAGTGACATTTTCTTGTGTTACTAAAATGATTTAAAATTTGTTAAATTCATGTATATTGATAGATTGAATTTAGGATATTAGCTATTTAAAGTAAAAGGTTTATTATACAGGTAATATCACAGGCACAAGCTAGAAAATTTGCCTTAATGATCCAAGAAATATTTCGTGACTAACATATCAAGCTTTTTAATATTCACCACTGTAAAATTTCTTTGCATGTCTTGCACATGGACTAACATCATCCACTTTACATTATCTGCTTGATCCAACATCCCACCCAAAGTCACATACGCTGAGACCCTCCTACTAGACCTTGAACACCTAATGGCTACCTTAGATCAAATGGCTCACAAACATTCCACACTCAAAATTTCAGAATTACTCTCACATGGTAAGTCACCTAATTTTAAATGATATAGATTAAGTAAACCAATCCGCACCAAACCAGTAAATATTGACCAATCTGCGCCAGATCAGTGTGGACCGATCTGCACCGGGTTGATGCATACTGAGCCAGTTTCTGACTAAGGTCTTCTTACTCCAACATAGAGTAAGCTCGCGCCTTCAGTAGGGTTGTATATAAGCATACTATGTAGTTGAAAATAAGGTATGCAATGTGTAATGGGTACTAAAATAGAAACACGATCTGAAATTACATGCAATTTTTTTTTACTAAATAATGAAAATTGCTTTTCTTTGTTTGTTTGTTATCACACATCCCTTCTTCTTATTCATTGAATTAATTAAAAATAATACACCATGAACTATTTTAGGTGTACTTGAAAATTAGATATAATTTATTTTCTTATTTTGTTTGAAACAACCATGTATGTAAATTATATAATTAAGATTCAACATATGAAATGGAAATAAAAATGTACCATTGTCTCTGCTTTTAACGTGCGAATATTTTTAAATTAGACAATGCAAATTTTGAATGTTTCATGTTGCGGATTTAGGTTCAATAATTTAAGAATGAATAGCAAGAAATAAAAACATTGATATATTTGCAAGTTAAGTTTTTAATATAAGTTTTGTCATGAAATTCTAACGATATTAAAATGTTCGTGATATATTTATATGAGATTCACAAAAGATTTTTTTTTAGCTTGCAACAACACTGAAAACGATGTCTCGACTACGGAAACAACTACAACTGATTTGGAAGTTTTTGAAAAAGTCATGTCTGCGAAACTGGATAAAGTGTATCCAACATCATTAAATGTTCAGCCTTTACGTCAAATCAGTTTACCAGATACACATATATTCACACCATCGGACTCGGAAACACCGAGATCCAAAACTATACACTACGATACTGTCGCACCAGTTTTATTAAATCAGCCTGTCACCAATGTGTCTCCATCAGTAATCACAGCTGATGAAACCTCTCCTAAATTAGAAGACGACGATTATTGGGAATTTCAGGATTTCAAAAGTACAACAGAAAATGTTCAACCACCAAAAGAAGATTCCAATTCTAATACAGTGTCAGATGAAAGTAATGCAGGGAATTCTAAAAATTTAATACCAACTGGTGCCTCTTATCAACCGCAATTATTACAGCCTATAAAACTCGAGCCACTCGTGCCTACATTAAATTGGCCGGACCCTGGTGAAGTTAAAGAAACGTTTGACGATTTCTCAGATTTCGTTTCCAATGCAACGTGGGAAAGTGACAAAAATAATACACCAATAATAAAAGAAAACAAATCTGAAGAAAAACCAATAGTTTTAAATAAACAAAATGATTCGTCCTTTATAGAAACAAACTCTAATTTAGAGGTCAATGATGATGAATTTGAAACATTTCAATCCGCACCGACTGTGCCTCAAAGTGTTAATTCGAAACCTTTCGAAGATAGTAGCCAAATAACATATCAAGCATCTTCTAGCAAATCAAATTTTGATAACGCCTTTTCTGATTTCGGTAAAATTAATCAAAACGAAATAACAAAGCCACATGATGTGTTTGTTAAGAACGTCCCACATTTTCCGACTGAAAATTATAATAACAGCATGTTAAACGTACGGGACAGTTTTGTCAATAATTCACCTATACATTCCGTGGATACGCCGAATATTTTACAACCTGTACCGGCTACAAGCAGTTCACGAAACAATACAGCTCAGATTTTACAACCTCTATCATTGGAGAGTTACTCACAAATCAATTGGCCTAATCCTGGAATAGATTTACAGGATTTATCACGATTTAATCCAGTGGAAACCGTTCCGTCTTTGAAAAGTGATATAAGTTCCAACAGTCAAAGTAAAGTTAATTCACCAGCTCATACCGATAAGAACTCAGTTCGTAATGAAGTGTTAGACGATGATATTTGGGGGGAATTCGTATCCAGTAAGCCTAAACCATCGACAAAGAAACCACCGATCTTCGGCGACGAAGAAGAATGGACGGAGTTTGTTTCTAGTACTAGTATCAAACCTCAAAATGGATTAAATACGATAAGTTTAAACGTTCACACGAATCTGAGCTTACAGAAATCATCGAATTTGAATAAATTAAATGTAAAAAACAATCAAATATCTCTAGACATTCCAACATTAAATTATATAACACCTAAATCGAGTCGTAAGACTTACAATGATAAACATTTCCAAAATTTATAACGCCAACATATACATAAAATCTTTAAATATGTACTTAATTAGAAATGTAATAAGTATTATGTAAATAGGGTGGTGGTTTTAGATTGTAATATTTATATTGTTATATAAAATGAATCCAGGTATATAATGTATCAATATTTATAAAACATAGGATATTATGTAAGGTAAATAGCTCTAATAGGATTCAAGATGCGAATATAATAGAAAGAAAATGTAGTTATAGCAGATGCGTTTTTGAATTTATATGGAATTCAACTTTTTACTGTTTTATTAGCATTTAAATGTAGCAAATTTATATTTTGTTGGATTTTTAAAATAACTAAAATTGGTGTAAGTAAATAAAAAAATGAATTGCGTTTATTATATTTTAAATCTAATGTTTTCCAGTACATAAAGTAATAACGAAATTCTTTTAAATCTAAATTATAACAATTAATAATGTTCACCCTGTATAGTACAAAAACGCATCAACTATTAAAAGTGTAAAGAAGTCGAGGTATATTGACAGTGCTGTACTGCTATTTGGTAAAAGCAATATAAATATATTTGGTAAATTACGAATTGTTTGTATATAGGGTGTTTAACGATATTGTAAAAAAATGTATAAAAGTGTAGGATAAATTATCATCACAATTTTCAGATGGTTAAATAAAACTTCACCCGTTACCATGTCTTATCCTCGTGTATAAAAATATTTATTAAATGGAATAAATTTCACATATCCTTATCCGAAAATCATATATGAAGTTAATCTTTTTCATTAATTTTTAATTTACTGTCTGACACACCTGTAAAGTGGTCCAAGTGTAATTATTATTGAAATTTCGTATATCAAAGTATTAAATTTATAACTTCAATGCACTAATATAAAACCCTTCTAGGGTTAGTTATTATAAAATCGATCAATAAATCATATGAATACATTTTTTTTTTATTTATTTAATTTTAACCAGATATCACTTGTCAAATAAAAGGACAAATGTGATCAGATATGAAATTTATTGATTTAAAACTTCAAAACGACAAAAGGAAGAATTTTATTTTAAATGTATCTGCTTGTGCCTGTAATTATATATTTATTACAATAGATTGCAATATATAGTGTTTGGTTAACTGCACATTCAGATTTTTTTAATTTGGTTAAAAGAAATAAACATGTTGCATAATTGAGAGGTTTTTATTTTTCATTTTCTTCAGTTTCACCATCCGACTCTTCAATATCATCTATATGAGTGTTCAGTCTTCTCTTATCGTCATCCTCTATTTGCGAAATAGACTTTGGTAAGTTACTTTCCATTGTCACTCGGAACGGACATTGTTCAAATTCTGGCCATGATATAAATCTGACAAAAAAAACATACAATTTACTTTCCATAATCAAACTATTTAGTAATTACATTATTTTAACCAGAATTACATCGTTTTATAAAAGTAAAAGACTAAAGATACTTAATCTTATTAATTTTACAAATGCAACTTTAAAGATGGATGGATGGATGAACATTTCTTACTAATAGATGAAATTTAAACATAATATGGGAGAATCAGTAAGTTTTCTTTTTTTATTCAATAAAAAACGCTCGTTAGAAATATTTTAAAGTACATAATTTTTTGGCAAACTACAACTAAAACAATATATAATAATACCTCTTGAAGACAGTAATTTTCTGTTTCAAATTGAGATCACCAAATTCGGTAAATATTGTCATATGTGGTAGTGGGGCATCCTCACTAGTTGGACATAACAGTTTATTGGAATCCGGAGGATCTTGTCCTGTGATCAACCAAACTCCACAACCAGGAATCCATTGTCTTAAAAAGTAAAATAGAATAAAAAAAAATGCTCTTAAAACATGTATGTGATATTGGAATGTAAATTGTTACTATGAAAGTGAACTTATAGAATTATAAAAAAAAACTCAAATCTTACTCTAACATAGGTATAACTTTAGTTGTTTTTGAACATATATGTGGCTTTAAAAAATACCATAAAAGTGGTAAGTAATCTGCAGGACAAGGTAACTTCTCCTTCTGAGTGATGTTGACCAAGCACAAACTGTACTCATCCATCTGTAAAGTAATATAATTTTATTAATTGCATGATAACATTTCATACAAAAATCATAATGTATAGAACCAATAGAAAAGTGAAACACCAGTTTTCTTACAAAAGAATTATTGTTTAAGTAATATCACTAAATCTTTTGTCATGGAAATAAGTTATAACATTATGAAATGGATTTTAAGGGCCTGCCCAACAAATTGTAAATTGTCTGATAACAATCCAACATGTAAAATATGAGATTTTGTTCCCTTATCTGACAGGGATGCCATTTTTAAACTATCTGAGCCTCTATCAGCCAGTGGTGGGACAGGTTCTTAATATTTTTAAAATACATTATACATACCATTAAAGCTTTTTTTCCACTGGGTGGATAAGTCCAAGGTAAATAGTGTACTTTAGGCACATTTATTAAAACCTTACAATCGAAAAATGATTGAAATAATGCCGGTATTGTTTTGAATTTCCCTTCTTGTATATCAATATCTGTAAGATACTGAACATTTTAGTCAGAACTTGTTCAAGATATTTATAATATTCTTTTATTCACCAACTTACTCTATAGTGATGTGCTGGCATTGTTATGAACAGGTCAGTCCTGCCAAGCAGGTCTGTATCATTGTTGAATACTATATTGTAAATAAGATGTTTTACAAAGTTTAAACCTGGCATCGCACCAACAATCTTTATGATCCTATCTGAAATAAATAAATAAAGCTATAATTTCTGATCCGCAGTATATTTTGGGCTATAGTAAGCAAGATTTTAATTATGGCTCTTTTTTGATAACATTGATATTATTTCGAAAATCAATAAATTACATCAAACAGCACTTTAAGTTATTAAATTGTTACTTTTTTTATAATATCTATCAATACAGATATATTTTGATAAACATGTTATTAAATTTTCTTACTTTTATCATTAGATGCAAGATCACCCAATAATTCTGTAAGTCGGTTTCCTCCATCCATCTTATCCTGAAATGCTAACTTCCACATTCCAAAGAAATCTGCCACTTTGTATGTAAGTCTTTTACTTTTTTCATTTCGCAATGCCTGTAAAATTTTTGTATTTATTTTGAATAAAGAGAAATAGCAAATCGAAATTTGTAATAAAATAAATAACAGACAAAATTTTAATTGGAATATATATTAAGCATACTAACTTCTAAATGTGGGGAAAAGTGACTTGAAGTTTCATACAGATAAATGTGGTTTTTTGTACATTGCAATAATTCTTTACTTAGGTAACCTAAGCCGGGATTCACTTCAACTACCGGTGATTCTTCGTTTACATGGTTTCTTATAGTTTCTGCTATTTCTCTTGCAGTTTTTGTATTTATTAAATACATACTTTCTGGCGTTTTGTATTTCCTTAACAGAGATCTAGGTAGCTTTTCAATTATTTTACTGTAATCTGTGTCATTTTCTAAGTATTTCAAAACATCTGTAGCTAGTTTAGGTTGCTTTTCCAATTTTTCTTTACCTGTTGAATAGCATAACCTCAAACTACGAACAATTAAATTGTGTTGAGTTTTAAATCTTTTCAAACAACCCATTCTAGATCTAAGGGTAATAATATTACTAGATAGAAAACGTTTGGTGCACTATCTTGCTAAACCTTAAAAAATAAATAAAATAGGCTTTTGAAAACCCAAATAACATATCTTTTAGACAGATGACAGATGACAGTTGACAATGACATACGACAAGTAACTAGGGATGCATGTTTCAATTTCAACGAACTAGTTGAATAAACCACCGATTCAACTTTTCAACTTTCTTGTTTTATTAGACCTCTTGAATTTTACGCAAGAATACGTAGAAGTTATTGTTGCTTTTTCGCCGCCAGTTTCGGAGTCTTATATTAAATGTATAATTAACTACTCAACTATATAGAAATAAAAATTAGTTGAATAAATCAAGTAACCCACATCTTGGTACTGACTCATTGTGGTAAAGGCGATGCAAAATTATTAAGTAAGGAAAATCATTGAGATGATGAGAATAATTAGACGCCTTTAAGCCTTTAACAGTACTAGA
The DNA here is from genome assembly GCF_000836215.1 of Papilio polytes. Lineage (NCBI taxonomy): Eukaryota > Metazoa > Arthropoda > Insecta > Lepidoptera > Papilionidae > Papilio > Papilio polytes. The sequence goes on from NW_013525180.1 coordinate 946,886, forward strand.
TCTTAAAAGAAATGTTAGAAATACGCTAGAGGTATTTGTATCCAAATTTTATAGCTATAAAAATAACATCTGGTATTTTGGAAAACTTTTTTGCTAATGCAAAGCAAACTATCTGCCATATAGCAATTAGTTACTCGAATAATATGTTAAGAAAAAAAACTATCAAAAGTTGATCATTATTACCTCGTTTTACTAAGAAAGTAAATCCGATTCTAAGCCAAGTTGAAATTTGTATTTTTGGTATTTCCAGTAACCAAAAATCAGATAGTAATCAGTTCTCCATACTTTAATTGCTGATAGCAAATTATTTGATTTAAAATCGGTTGTGATAAAATCTTATCGTGCTATAAAATCTTTAGTATCCAGGTGTTAAAAGTAGATAAATAATTCGGTTATGATTAATTCATTCAACTACAGTAGGTAAACCTCACCGGAGATCTATTAGATAGATTAACAGCAATAATATGTTTGTTGGTGGCTCCTAGGCGAATAATAACATTTGCACAGTTAAAGACTTTTCGCTAATAGTATTACAAAATATCTTAAACGAAGTAAAAATGTTTTTTGATAAATCATGATATTGGCGCATTCGACATTTCTGCACAGTATTATCAAGTAGATTTGTTATGCAACAATATTATGTTACTTGGTAAATGGTAAAATGTTGCATATTTTGTTCTTGATATGTAAAAGTAAATTCATTAATAACAAGATAAGCTATGCTGGTAATCACATCACGATCAAATAAATGCAATCATAATTACTTGCCTTCATTATTCATATTGTTATCTGAGTCGATACGCGATCGCTACCTTTTCGCCTCTTTGTTAAAAATCCAGTATTATTGAACTTTATTGTTGGTTGTAAACGGATACAAATGTTTTTATTGTTACTGCAATATTTTTTTGTTACCGTCACAGCGTCCGTGATATTTGAGGACTGCGGTAAGTTGTTTGGACCTAAATATGTACTAACGTGTCTGCGTCGCCACCGGAAATAATCTTTGAACCGTTTATTTCAAATACCACTTCCTATAGCGAACATGTTTGGGTTCGATAATATTTTTCTTATTATAAGTACGATGTTTGTTGAGTAAATAAAAACATGATAAACATAAATAAAAACATTACAATAAGTTAAGGCCAAATAAGGTATGGATTTTGTTGATAAAAAATTAGGTCAATAAAAGTCCTTCTTATATGTGTTCATAGGCCAGGGGTGGAACGATATAAAAACCTCGACTGATGACTTAGTAAAATTTTCACGTAAATTCGCAGTCATTCTGCACTAAATATAATTAAGGTTTCCGGGATTCGAATTCAAAATCCCCATGTTTGTATTTATAAAAAAAAAACGTTTATGTTGTAACAACTATTTCCCTCTCGGATAAGAAAAAATTGTTTACACAACACTAAATATAGGCTAGCGTCTTTATTTTCATCGGAACATGAATTTGTATCTTTGTCTAAGCAAGTATTTTGTCGTTTTGGCTGTCATTAAAAAAAATGACAATGATTGATACAAAATCTATTTTAGGCGTAGGTGCATTTCATTATTATGTGTTTCCTTTGAATGGTTATTTCATTACTTGAATATATATGTAAAATTGATATCTTTGGTCTATTTAATGATTTCCTGTGCGACTCACCAAACCAAAGTCCATCACAATAATAGCATGCGTTAACAGATCTGCATTAGAATTCCAAACAGTATGTCTTCGATAGGAAGGCAGTTATAGTGAATGTAATATGAATGCCGTATGTATATATACATTACAAATACACATGACTAAGATATAAAGTACCTATTTCATTCCGTTATCGGTATTTACGCATATGTAAATGTATGCTTAAATTACACAAATTCAATCAAATATCAACGTTATAACGCATTTTCATCTCATGTACAAAACTACGAACGAAACAAGACAAGAATGAAACCACAACTAATTAAATTTTCATAATTTAATTATAATTATCAAATAAAATGAGATAAGAATATAATTTTAGATTGATAATAGAACAAAGCAATACAGTCTTGATATAATCTGTAATTTCTAATTTAAACATTTTTATCATGCTATTTTTAATTTGTAAACTGGTTTATACATATATTATAGTACTGCACAAACGTGATTATAAGATTAGCAATCAAAGTGGATTACGTTTTATTACTCTTTTATTGTGCTCGTATTTAAACATTATCGTTATAATACGGTTAAATGTAGAAATCTAGTTTATTTATAAAGAGTAAAAATCGACAACTTAAAAATAGGTGTCATTTAATATCGTTACTTTTTAAAATCCTTAACTAATCAATCGGACTGTTACAATTAAATCGCACGCACATATAGCATTGTCTATGTTTGGATTTGAATGATAAAAGGGAGTAATTTTGAGGTTAGATACGAAGATGAATTCACATTCTGCTGGTACTGAATTTAAATGTATGATTTCTAGTAAATGAGACATTCAAATTATTGTATTACTTACGTAGAGAAAAGGATTTAAAATGAAGGATTAAGCGATTAATAAATCTGTTTTGTTTATCAATTGATATGATTCACGTAATATTAACCTTTCATATGATTACCTCCAACATCACATTTCGAATAGATAAGATTGTGTAATTGACGTCATCTAAATGACGTTTGACCGCTACGGATAATTAAAAAAATACATATTTAGGGTCGGCGTACGAGTTACACGAAGTGAAAATAAATGGATGCGGTAGACGACTCCCATGCTACATCACTCTCGGGGATCATGTTCCCGTTACAATGCATTTTGTTTCTGGTAAGTTTTTTAATGGATGCGGCAAGCTAGTCAAATAATTAAATCTATAATAAGAATTGCTGTTAATATGTTGCCTACTGTTAGAGAAAAAGGATTTATTATAACTGCCTTTTTTTTTGATGGTGCAGTCTATTTAATGACCAGACCAGCTCGAGTCTGTCGAGTCTCCGTGAAGTTAAAAAAAATGAAAACATGGCCTACGTTATTCACAGATAACTTAGCTTTTTAATGGTGAAGGAATTTTTAAAATCGGCCCTGTAGTTTTTGAATTATTCCAATACATACAAAAAATAAATCTTTCCTCTTTATTAGTATAGATTATGCCATATCTAAAATTTGCCAATATCCATTAACAATTTTGTCCTTATGTTCCAGAGTTCGAGTCCCGTAAGCTGGATCAAGATGTATTTTTAAACATTAACTTTATAACTCTAAGAACTTACGCTACACCAGGTATGATTTGAAAGATAAAGAAACATATATCATACAGAAATCCTAATGCCCGTTACAGACAAACAAAGCTTCTAATATCATGTTTATAAAAAAAACATATTAATAACCAATTAAATGATGAAGTCTTAATTTATTTTAAACTGGTTTAGGCCATGTCATATTCCTACAGATTTCAAATATCTTTGAGTAGGAAGTTTCATTTCAAGGCCGCCATAGATTTCTTACTTTATAAATAATAAATTATAAAACAAACAGCTTCCTACCCATAATTAAATTGACAATAATATAAAAACACAATTATTGTAATTTATATCAAAACTACCGTTAGCCTGCGACTCCGTTTGAGAGGAATTAAAAAAATAGAACAAATTTAATTAGCCTTTCTGTTCTTCCAGACTATGTTCTACATCTTTGCCAAATTTTATCGAGATCAGTTCAGCAGTTTAGGTTACAAACTCTAACAAACATCCATCCATCCATCTAAACTTTCGAGTTTCTTATATTAGTAAGACCTTGACGTCATTATAGAAAGTAGCACAGTAATTTAAAAGCATCTTCAATATAGCACGGGGGTAACTAATTAGGTTATATTTTCAGAGCCGTGTGCAACAGTTCATTGCCCAGTAAGGTCTGATGCCGTGACGTCATACACCAGTGTGATGACAGTGCCGACTAATGTCGCTGTGGTAAATACAAAATACTAGCAACAGCTTATTCTTAGTTAAGGAAACTCCATCTTGCTTGAGAAACGAGACGCAGAATACATTACAAAAAAATGTTTTAAACAGATGGTTCAAGGGATAAAAAAACTGACTTTCGCACGCGAGTGATTAATACAGTTAGACAGTCTTCGGTGCAGATTTTGTATATCTTAGTCTGGTAGTATTTCATCGGTCCAGCTTGTCCTTTTTTATATTAAAAGGTGGCAATCTGGCAATCGGCCATCTGTGTCCGTCGAAATGGCAAACCGACCGCTGCCCATAGACATTCGCAATTGCAGATGCGCTGCATACCCTTAATCGACGGAGAAGGAGACGCACATAAAGAGGATATTTCCCCTACCTATGCGTCTCCTCCGTCGTCAAATCCACTTTTCCTTCCAATCCCTTCCTCCTAAGGGTGGAGAGGAAAAAGGTCTAAAATTATGCCTAGGACACCACACTCATCAGACGAAACGCGGAATTGCTCCAACTTCACGCCTGTCTTCTGTGTGGTCGTGGTATTACGCCGGGCGAGCCGACCTTTCATGCGGAGATGTTATAGCGGGCTTTACCATGAAGCAATAAACGTTGCGTCTAACAAAACATAACAGTATAGTTATAATATTGTAACTAATAATAATATTTCAGAACCAGCGAGGATTCCTGCAGTGGAAGGTGTATAATGATGAAGATAGATTAGTTTTGTGCTATTCAGTATTAGTACAAACACAAACTCCCTTACAAAAATATCTTCGCACTTTCAATATTGAATCGAGAGATAATATTTCTTACCAGAAAATCAACAATGTTATTAGAAATAATTGGAATGTAACACAAATATGATATGCAAAAAAAAACTTAGCAGATCTCATTATAAAAATGTCTCATATTAACAATTTATTGTATGAAAATTTTATATTAACATTTTGAGGATTTTATTTTTGGAACGACTCGACCATATAATAATATGTATACGTGAAAAAAAATTATAGCGTAGATCTGGGTATTTAATTTTGTAGAGGAATATCCATTAATTTATGTTTTATTTATAAATCTGTTTTTTTTTTTGATAAATTGTAAATAAACTATAAGTTTGCTATTTGTTTTTTTTTATATTTCGAGACAACAACGATTGACACAAATATTCTTGGCCTGAACTCAATCGTAAAGCTTGCTATTTTCTTATTGTAGGCACTTTATGCAACTTCAATAAACAGAAACTACCTACATTACAATTCTAATTGCGTCGTAGGTACACCGCTTTTACAATTATTAGCGCGACAATACAGTGCTCTGTCTTAAAATGTGGTTAACGTAAAAAAATAACAAAAGTCAATCGATTATCGACTACAAATGACTAAGATTAAGTTGAGTGTGTGCGGAAGAAAACGTGTACATGTTTAAAACCCGTATAAGTAGTTGAACATCGTTCGATCCAGAACGTGAGCAACACACTGAATTGAGCACAAAATACTCCTCCTCTTAGCGGAGCTGTCATTCAACACCATGATACTATCGAGTGTGGTCGTGTTCGCCGCGCTGGCCCTTGCCGCCGCCACTGAAGTGCAACAATGCTCCGGTGAGTACGCCTTACGTAACACCTTAACCCGCTTTCAACTTCATTTGGCATCGACGATGTATTTTATAGACAATTCCTCTATAGTGGTTTATTCAATATTATTATCTTTTCTTTTTATTCCTGAGCCATGTGTTTATTTACATTTATTTATGCCGACACCTTATAAAAATTACGACACAAATTTTAGTAACAAAAAACATTGTAAAGTTCCAATCAGATTAGGAAACTATTGTATAAACACATATAACATTTTTGTATTGTATTATTGTTAATAATTATCATTGTACTCCATATAAAAGTTATGAACAATTTTATAAATATTGCACTTTCCAAACTTATACATAATGATATAAAAGTTAGGTTTCGTAAAGATCATAAATTACTGTCTCTTTCAGATAGTCATGATATATCGATTGAAATAATTATTTCTTCAAGAAATAATAATTATTTCTTGGTTAATGTTTCTAAAAAAAGAGAAACATGAAAGTGTTGTAGTGAAATTACAGTAAATATGCATATTTTAAAAAGAAGTGAAATTATTATAAAAGTTCGTAATAAAACCTTTCATAAACGTCGTTTATGAGAAACCTAGATGTAAGGTAAGCAAGGAATTACATTTCCTACATCTAGACATACTAGGTCATAGTAAAGGTCTACAATGTCTGTAAATTCAAGTTCATTAATAGCATTTTTAATCAATGTTTTCTCGGAGGTAAAATCTTTGTAACATATAGATAACATATAGGTATTACAAAAAAAAATAGAAAATTTATGGTAAAAATTGATTTTATACAAGTTACACGCATTTAAGTAATACGGGAAACAAAACACACATAGATTTTTTTTTATTTACATAAGGTGGCAAACCCTTACACGAGGGAGGAGGAGACGCACATAAAGAGGATATTTTCTCTCCCTATGCATCTCCTCCATTGTCAAATCTAGTTCCCCTTCCCAACCTCTCCTAATAAGAAAAGGGTGGTATAGAGAAAGGGACTTAAATTAGGCCTCCGGCATCACACTCATCAGACGAAACACGGAATTGCTTCCATTTCACGCCTGTCGTCTGTGTGGTCGTGGTATTACACCGGGTGTGCCGGCCCATTCGTACTAAGATGTTAAAGCAGGCACTACCACTGTTCGATAAAACTTCCTTCTTATTAATATTATAGATGCAAAAGTTTAGATGGATGTATGTTTGTTAGAGTTTGTAGCCTTAACGGCTGAACGGATGTCGATGAAATTTGACATGGATGTAGAGGATAGTCTGCAAGAACACATAGGCTATTTAATTTTGTTTTGTTTTTAATTTCGCGCGGACGGAGTAGCCTGGGAAAGCTAGTAAAGTAAATGTTCTTGTTATTAGTACTTGCTTGTGTTTAATTAATTAAATAACAAAGTATCGCACAGATGTTCATTTTGTAATACCGATCAAATCAATTATAAACAGTGAGACTCATAATGGTATAACGATTATATCTCTGGCTTAGATAACGCTTATATTATCTTACTTAATACTTAATTTTAGTAAGATACTAAAATTATAAATGCGAAAGTTTAGATGGATGGACGGATAGTTGTTTGTTAGAGTTTAGCGCATAAACGGCTGAACGGATTTCAACGGTCGAACGGATGAAATTTAGTATAGATGTATAGGATAGTCTGCATAAACACATAGGCTACTCACTTTTGTTTTTTTTTTAAATCCACGCGGAATGTCGCGTGCGAAAGCTAATACTCTATATTTATTTTTACTATTATGTTTTATGTCAAAGTCATGCGTATGCGTACGTATTATATAAAATTCTTAAGTCAATAGCTCTTATTGTTTATATTTATAGACCTATCCTATTTTCATTAATAAATCGATTGTGAAGTAACATCAAAAAAGCTTAATAGCGTATTGTAAAATTTTACAATAGACAGTACGTTTTGTATTTCAATAATGTTATGATCACTAATTTAGATAATCACGTAAAAAAAATGTTTTATTTATAGCGCACAGAAGATAATTACTCTTATTGCTTAGTATCATTTAAACTATTTTAGACGTTATGCCTCCTGGACATACTAGCCCGCTCCATTTGCTCTATTCCTTAAGCTTGCTTAGATTTCCACTTTCTGTGCAGGTCGTAAAAGTCGTACCTTAATTATAAATAAGATGACAACAACCAAAATCTCATTAGATGTCAAATGCAAAAACAATATTGATAAATGATAGCATTTTATTAATACAATTAAATAATACATAGTAAATTTATATTGATTTAATTAAAAAGTATTGTTAAATGCTGTTATAAATAGTAATTATCTGAATTAACTTAGACTTTAGGCAGTAGCGTGTTTTATCTTATTGTGTAAAGCGTATTTTAATCAGTCAATACTTAACGTTGGATTTATTTAATCCATTAAATACGAAGAGATATTGCAAGGTGCAATGACCCTTACTAAAAGCTGCGTGGCTAGTTCTAGTCGTTTCATTAACCCTTTTGAAAAGTCGACCTGGTAGTTAAATGTTTATGGCCACTTATACTTTTACTGGTCTAAGCGAGATGTTCTCGTTATTAACTTGCCTGAAGGCATGTAAAAACTTATCCATTCTTAGGTTACTGGTTAATAAACTTCCCTCAATACATTGGATCCTGGATACGCCAATGAAATCTTACTAATATTATTAATGCGAAAGTTTAGATGGATGGATGGATGTTTGTTAGAGTTTGCAGCCTAAACTGCTAAACAGATTCAATAAAATTTGGCATAGATATAGAGGGTAGTCTAGAAGAACACATAGGCTACTCACTGTTGTTTTTTTTTTAATTTCCACGCGGACGGGGTCGCGGGCGTAAGCTAATTTAAAATAAAAATTAATCTAAATATATATTAGTTTTAAAAAATAGAAGCCAAATTATGTGACATTGAAAAAGCCAAGCCGATTATAATTTTATATAGGTAGGTACGCCAATGACGACGTATCATCAGTTTTTAAGTACAGTCGCAGAAACCCGCGGTGTATCACTTTGGAAAAGCGTTGTTAATTGCAAAGAGGCAAACTCCGCCTCTTTTTATAAATAACTATTAAGGGATAAAAAAAATATATCACTAACTGACTTATTTCGTACAGATACATTTATTTACTCCGTTGTATTGGTTTTTGTTCAACGTCTCCTTTCAAAATGTTTAAACGATTATAGGTTTTAAGCTGGAACACCGCAATTTTCCCCGAGTATACCTACTCATTTTAAAGTGGTCAGTCTGCGTTTTGCACTGCATTGTGAATATCACTAATGAATTACAGTTATTAAAAAATTTTGCACGTAACAAATATAACAACAGTGCAAAAGCTACGTAAATACTTAATTAATGTAAAAATGTAAAATAAAAATTCATAGCAGAAGTTTTCCGTCAAAAACCAGAAAAAAAACCCTTGTTTTTAATAATGATGAATTTTTTGTTTTTTTTTTATTTATTTGCAAATTACGTTTAAATCAAATACTTATTTATGTTTAATAACATTTAATTTTCCACTAAACTTCTTACTGTGACTAGCTTAACTCTTTATTTATTAACTAGCTTTCGCCAGCGACTCCGTCCACGTGGAATTAATCTTCCTTTGTGTTCTTCCAGACTATCCTCTACATCCATACCAAATTTCAGCGAAATCCGTTCAGCCGTTTAGGCTACAAACCCTAACAAACATACGTCCATCCATCTAAACTTTCGCATTTATAATATTAGTATGAACGCCAAATATAGTTTGACATTATTTTGCTTTTATGGAGTCACTGTATAAATTGTTTTTATATCAAAAAAGTCTCAACCTTGTAAAAATGTCCGTTAAATAGTGGTATCAAGTGATTGTATGTTAACAAAATATCTATTTTTGTATCGACCTTGTAGATGCTTAAGCTACCTGAAGTATCTAAGTAATGTGACTTTTGTTTCTGAATTACCCCCGCTACAGATAAAAATTAAAAACTTACATGTATACGGTTTCACAACGTGGAAAATACGACTTTACCTTTATTTGTTTAATTTTTTACTTTCAGAACACTTCATTATTTTTAAGTATATACTTTCTGGATAAAGTAGCTGATGTGTTAGCAAGCAGCAAGTAACTTGAGTATTTTATAAATATAATACGAGATTATTTATCTAATAGCATTAGTAATTAAAACGCAGACTTTTTTAATAAAAAAATAAAAATTAATAGCAAAAAAAAAATCGATATTAATTCAGATATTCGTTTACTATGAATCCTTTGCTATGCATAAATATAACAAAATAAAATAACGTCGTAAATCTTTATGTATGCAGCACGAATTGATATTTTTATTATGATGCAACGACTTAAATTCTGCTTCGAACTCGAAAGGCTTCTAGTTACATCGTATTGTACAAGCTGTTCTCATTTGAAGTAGCAATTATAGGTATGACGGAAATTCTTTAAAACTTAACCACATAAAAATAATCATTAGGTAACTAATCAGAATTAAAATGCGAAATCCGTTTGCTCTACAAAAAAATCCTAAGTAAAAACTACTTAATTTGATTGAACGAAACTTATCAGATGATTATATTTTAAAAATAAAAATAAATTACACGATACGATGTGTTTAAAAAAAAACATGAATAAGTAAAAACTACATTAATTTTGATTGTTGTACATAACTTATCAGATAATTGTACGTAGTTTGTGAATAAAAAATATGAAACTAGTTGTATTAATCTATAGTTTTTATATTTCATAACAAAGTATGTACAGCAATAGGAAGCTAATTGAATAAGAAGCATATTATGTAATTATTACTTTGGAGTTGGTTATCATTATTCAAAGAACATGACAAAGAGGACGCAAGCTGACACGTGTAAGGTTAAAGTCCTACTCAGACATTATTGTAGTGTTTGTATAATAAATAAATACATTTAATATTGATGTTCAAATAACTAGCTTGAAGGTTAGAATGACTTTGTTGCCCAGAAAAACACCTAGCTTTATTTTTCTAGATATAACGTGGATAATGTCCGTTTACACTTTGCCAGTACAGTTGGACAGTTGCAACGGCCAGTCATAGATTGCACGGAGTCATTGACGGCAGTTACCGTTCACACTGTGCAAGTTAATTGTCAGTCTACTGACTGCTACTGACCAACTGTACTGACATAGTGTGAACCGCGCATAACTTTGAAATATGTTCTTGTCCGACTAACGGAAAGCTATTTTTTTCGAGGGTATGTCTAAAAGTCTGTCTGTACGGATTTGTATATCGGCTCCAGGTTTCGGGAAAAACGTCCATTTGGTAAGACTGCAAGCTGTCGTAACATAGTGTCCATTGGGGAATGCAAATACTTGAAGCCTTACCGACTAATCGAAGATTTCATCAATCGATCGATCGATGCTTCTTTCTTAGTAGAGTTAGCCTATGTTTAGCTACCGCAAAAAGATAGTGCAATAAAAAAGCGAAAAGTAGGTTAGTCCATTCTATAATAACTATTATAAATCTGTTTTGATAATTAAATAAAATGCATCTTGCAAATGAAGACTCTTGTAAAGAAATATGCCAGCAGACACAATAGAAAATAATATGTATACCAAATAAACCTAACTTAATAATTTGAACAAAAGTTAGTTTCAAGTTTAACAATTAATTTTATACTTGCCATATCATAATTATATAATAGTTTGAGTTATTACCGTTTTTTAATTAAAGTAATTCAAATATAAATTCAAATATTTTGATTTACAGCATTATTCTAACAAAAAACCTACTTAGTTATGGAAATTTTCTTTATTAAATTAAAATAGTTATATCGCACAGTTGTTGAGCGAATGTCGATTGTTTAGCAGTCAATTCAACTGTTTAGTTGCACAACTAAAATAGTGTGCGCACCTTTATATAAGCTCATATGAATCAAAGCGCGACTAAAAAGTTGTGCGATAGTTTAGTTAAATCTAGTCATAAAAGCAACGTCAAGTTTCACGCATGACTAAGTGTTTGTCAAGCCGTACGCATGGCTATATAGCGTTTTAGGAACAGAGGGACAGTAGTTGACCAATTTACAATAATTACGAATCTCACTCATGTTATAAATGCGAAAGTTTAAATGGATGGATGGATGGATGTTTGCTAGAGTTTGTAACCTAAACGGCTTAGTTGAAATTTGGTACAGATGTAGAGGAAAGTCTGGAATCTGGAAGAACACATAGGCTACTTGCTTTTGTTTTGTTGTTAATTTCACGCGAACGGAGTCGCGGGCGAAAGTTACGTAGTTCCGGACGCATTTCATGAAATTCTTGAACCAAAAACACTAACGAATGGTTAAAAGTAGCTGGGAAATTGGCCATAAGACAGTATCTACCTGATATATGTATGTCAAACGTACTCAATTATTTTACTTTTTGGATAGTCATAAAGTTATAAGGAAAAACAGTATCTTAAATTTTTTACAAAAAAAAAATAGGAACGTAATTTAAATTTATATTTTGTTCTGTTTGAGAAGGACAATTTTACAGTAAATCTTTTACCGTAGAGGTCAAGGTGAACAAGTTGAAAAAGTATGCACAAATATTATTTACTTACTGATGATTACGTATTGCGGTCATGTATAATTTGTAAATGCCACTACAAGTTAATAATAACATTACACATCATTACTTATGTGTTCTTGGTGAGCTTATGAAATACATAAAATTTTAATTTAAGCATTATAAACAAAGGGGAATCAAAAATATTCGTGAGAATCTTTTCGTAACGTAATGGATAAAAGTATTAGATATGTTCAGCGTCCTGATCGGACATAAACATGTATATACAAAATATGTCATACATTTTTTTCGATTACGTTACGAATATGTTCTCGCAACTGTCACGCAAATATTCAAGATAGGTGTCAGAGATGATAATAATAAATACGTTACAAGGCAGAGATGTAGAAAGTTATTGTCAGTTCCTTGCGCTACATTTTAGTGCTTTCGAGGTGGCAACTATGAAACAAAAGAATTTCCTCTAACACGTTTCACTTCGTCATGAAAATGCCATAGTCAAGTGGTCATCTTTTTAATTTTTTATACCACTTAATTTTTATTAATAGTTTTACCTCTTCTCTAAGTAATAATTACGAAGCGTTTACATGTTATCCTTTAAATTACATCACGATGCTTTAATTGTGAGACAGACCGGATTTGTTATCAATTTAGAAACAGCTTAATCATGCGACAACCGGTTATCTAACGAGTTACACGTAACGTTTAACTATTACCTTAACATAGCTTTATGTTAATTGATGAGACGTAAATTTCCGTCTGATGCAGTATTAGATATTTAAGTCAAACCGTCTTCCAAAATGCAACATTTCAAAATGATTTTGACATTTTACTAGTTTTGTGCTTTTCCTTTGTTTTTTTGTTTTAATAAAAAAATATCCAAATAGACAAATACTCATCAACAAATGAAGAAAAAAAAACTTTGAATTTTATATCCCCCTGCATTCATTAAATGAGAGAATCCTTCAAATTTACTGTTTGTATGTCTTTAAATGGTAAAATAACGAGTGACATAGTTAGCGAAGAATTAATAGGGGAAACAATAATTCAGTTGTTATCCTCAAGTTGACAAAATAAAATAAAATAAGTTATGTTTACTTTGTTTACTTTAAGTTAATGTTACGTATAATGTTTATTACTTCGGTGTTATTAAGTTTACGACTATGGCCCAGAACTGCGGTAGAGTACAAAATAACAGGAAATCAGACAAGCGGGAAATAAAAAATAAACTTGACACATAACGTATGCTTAAATATGTTGTCCTTTTTATGTGCGTCTCCTCCTTCGTCGATTAAGGGTAGGCATCGTATCCGCTACTGCGAATGTCTATGGGCAGCGGTCGCTTCGTCATTTTGGCGGATTCAGGTGGCCGCTTGCTCGTTTGCCACCTTGTAATATAAAAACATCTATATCTATAAGTAAATATGACAAACATCATTACTGAAATTCAACATTAACTTAGATAGCAAACTTAAACTAACTTAACTTAACTTAACTTTAATTGTAATCAGGTTTTCTTTGTAAACTAAATGTTTTCTAACGTTACTACTACACGTAAGAATGCTCACTTTGCAAGATAAATTAGCATTTAACTAGTACAATAGAATACTTAGTAGTTAACTTATTACAACGATTGCGTCCCAGACTATCATTTTTTATGTTTTGTTTGCATTTCGCAATGCAAACCAATCATGAGTGAACATTTTGTTCTAGATAACTAGTCAAGGTGAGTATAGCTATATGCATGCAAAAGTCATCTTGCCTCATAAAGTAAAAGTAAGTCTTCTGCGATGATATTTAGATGACATTTTATGGTATGTTATTTTTGGACAGCATAATATATAAATTAGCAGATTATTCACTTAAACCAGTTTAGACTATTGTATTATTTAGAACTAGCGGTAGTTACCGGTACCGGGACGCACTGATCGATGTACTTTTTTTATTTGATACTAGCTGTTTCCGTGCGGCTTCATCCGCATGAAATAATGAAAATTGTTTTATTGATTACATTTGTCAAATACAATTGCAAATGTTAAAATGACAGACATGACATGATGACAAAGCATGGCAATTTTGCTTCCTTGATGTTGGCAGCAACTTTGGTCACTATACACACACACCCATATTAGAGTTTTTATCCAAAAATCCCTAAGTTTAATGGCGTGAAAATATATAGCCTAAAGCGTCACGTAAGTGTAGGGCTTTTTATTAAAAAAAAGATTAGTCAAAAATATGCTGTAATTGCTGACATCTTAGGCAACAAAGAAGTGTGTAACTATTTACGCTTTATTATAATAGTTAATATAATTTCCATAACAATATTAAAGATGAATATAGTTTGTGTTACCTAATATTAATGTCACTTTGTAGTAGTATAAGAATTTTTCAAATGAGACAAGTGTTTGTTGAGGTTTTTCATTAAATACAAAATAAAAATCCTCTTTATAATGTTAATATAGTTAGATTTAGGTAAATAAGGTAAACATCACAGTAAGACTAACTTGTTTACAGTAACGTGTCATTTATATCGACTACCGACATAAATATAAATACTTCGTTGTAAAAAAATGATTGTCTACATATTTTATTTTGTGAATTCTGGTCTAGAGCATGTCTGGCAAGAAACCAGTTTTTATGAATGTAACTACATTTACCCTGGGCATCGCGAACCGATGTGGCTAGGTCTTCGGCGGCCACTACTATTAATATGGTCTTATTCAAACAATCTTAATATTGGTATTTCGATTTTCCATTCCGTAGGAGTAGGAAAGAAACACGACAGGGATCGAACCCGGAGCTCTAAATTACAAGTCTAGGACTTTACCAATGCGCCATATACCATATATCATGTCTTAAAGACTAACAAACTTTAAACTTAAATTTTCAGAAGGACCTGAGCGTGTAATAGCAAGCCTAGTAGAAATTCAACCCTGCAAAAAATTGCCGTGCAAATTAAAGAAGGGAACAGAGCAGTTCATCACCATTGAGTTTACACCAGGTAAATTTGTCTATTAACTTACAACCTTAAAAAAAGTATAAGTAAACTAGTAAATTTTAAGCAGTAAACCATAATTATATCAAAAAATTATGCAAAATGGCAGTTCCCTGGCGAAGTCACGTAACTTTTTGCTATCATGTCCTGACTTCGAGCATTTGTCCTTCTTATTTGCGTAATAAATTGTAATAGAAATAATTAATGTAATATAAATAGTTTCCTGTAAGACGACTGCGCGACGGCTTCTATATATTTTAATCATCAGAAACTGACAACTACGATGGTAAATAATAGCATACTCAAACAGGTTTGCATTTAATGTTCTATGTAAACGTGAATGGAGTATATCGAAAGAAAGTTACATTACTACGTACATAAATTTTTGTGACATTTGTCGATCCGTAAACAAATACATTTATACTTATAGCGTAGAATTTTTAGTGACAAAACACTCATATAACATATCTTCTGATGACTTCTGCTCCTTAAAATAACTGATATTGAACCATAGCTTTCTAAAAGCGATTCATCATCTCGAAATTGAAAAATACCCCAAATTACTTTCGCACACGTCGGTTACTTTCTAGTAAAAGATATGTAAAAATCGTCCATGTCCCAAAGTAAAGCGAGGCGAAAAGACCTCTGAACGTTTTATACATTTATTCAGTGTTGCCATTTACAAGACAAAATTTCGAATATCGACTTTCGTTAAGACGACAAACTTGTATAAAACACTCCATCTATCTTACTTATGTTATTAATGCGAAAGTTTAGATGGATGGATTGACGTTAGGAACGGCTCAACGGATCTTGATGTTTGGCACAAATGTAAAACATAGTTTGGAAGAACACATAGGCTACTTACTACATATTTTTTTTTAATTTCGTGCAGATTGAGTTGCGGAGAGAAGCTAATGTCTTTGTATGGGTATTTCGTCAATGGAAACTGAACCATGTTTAAAAATCGCACTAAAATGTCCACATGTATATTTTTGATATGTTTCCCCTAACAAGTAAATAGTTTAACATGAATGGTTGTCGAATGTGTGACGAGAATTTTAATGCTGTTATGCACAGAATTCGTATGCCTTTGGAATAAATAAAACTATATAACAAAGGTTCAAGTTGAGACAATATCATGATACAAGGTTATAAATCTAACGTAATCACGAAATAATTTCATTTGTTCTTCGATTAATACTTACCTCACTCAAAACCTATTTCGACAATAAATAAAACTTAACAAAGGCATACGAATAATGATCCATTATAAGCATGCATTGTTAATTTAGTTTGCGTAAACGTTACTAATTTCTTTAAACAATAATCGTAATAAAAATCTATTATCTATGCATTAATTTAAATTTTTTTATAAAAAACATACTTTTACGTCTTGTTTGTACTGTAATTTTTTGAGGAATGTTTGATAAGAAAACTTCTAAAAACAATATAATTAGAATTATTTATTTTTCTCTTTCCAGATACCGACTTCCACGATATAATTAACAAAGTATCGGCTCATGTTTTTGGTGTGAACGTGCCTTTCATCGGAGTTGACGGTATCTCTATATGTAATAAAGTGTTTACGGAAAGTGATGAGAAAGCGGCTTGTCCACTTAAAGCTGGCAAGAAGTATATCTATAAGGATTCTTTCCCCATCCTGAGCTTCTATCCCACGATAGCTGTTCAGGTTCGCTGGGCATTACAATCCAAAAACAAGGAGTTTATCTGTTTCGAAGTTCCAGCGAAAATTGTTCAATAGTATACAATTTTTTAGAAGCTAGAAGTTCGAAATGTGCTATAAATACTATAAGATTTCTATTTTGTACTAAGTTAGTTTTAATTCGGGTTATCGACTTAATTAGTTATGAATTTTAGGTATTGATAAATGACTGGAAAAGTGATTATAATTAAAAGAATCTCAATAGTACATCCATTTACATTAAATATTTTGTCTATATTTAACTTTTAAGGTTCGCAATTAAAATAAAATTAATTTTTGTTACAAGTATAGGGAGAATTTGTATTAAAAAAGGATGAATAAAAAGATTTTTTACAATTACACCTTTTTAATTCTATGACAATAGTGTTATATACGTTAAAATATCGATTAAAATAGTTTGTTCCAGGATTAAAATTTATTTAGGTCTGGCGGCTGTAATGACAGCGGGTACTTCGAAGCAGATGACGTTGTGTTGGTCATCTTTTAGCGCCCAGTGCACGCGTAACTTAACTGTGGGATAAAAGGCCTCAATGGGAAAGACATTGGTGTAGACGTATTCTTCCCCGGCGGCGAGGGGGCAGGGCGCGGGGGTGCCGTCGACCCGCGTCACTTGCGGGCACGCGCTCACGCCAGTCACCCCGAGGAACGGCAGGGGTATGTTCCCAATATTCGCGTAAACCTCGTTCACGAGCGTTTTCACCTCATGTTCTGAAATGACAA
>NW_013525180.1:964830-997385 GCF_000836215.1 Papilio polytes
TAGAGATGTCTATAGGCTACGGTCTCTTAACTATTTTAGCGAAATTAGATTGCTACTTTTTAGATTACTAAATTACTTGCTTGATTGCCATTTTTATACTATAAAATTGAAGATTTAGCGGTATGCTGATTGTTGTTAAAATTTCTATAATGAATGGAAGCCAAATCACGAAAAAAATGTGGTCGTGTGAAAAAGTAGTTCTACTAATTCAAGTATCTTTCCTTTTCAATAAAGCTATTTAGTTATCTGTGTTTTACTTATTTTATCTTATGTTTTTAAAAATAACATTTAATTAAAAATATACAAGTTACTACACTTGGACCTTCAAAATTATAAGGTCAAGCCGTTATACCTTATCTGACCCTGAGGAAATTTTGCGATAAACAAAAGTAATATAAATAAAAATATTCAAGAAACTCTATCACAGTAACACTAGTAACAAATTCTCGCGTTCTCAATTTTCTTAAATGAATTGTTTTAATAATAACCAATGTTATTCGAATTCATTATATCTTTACAAATCCACTTAATCTTGTACAAAATTAAGGAAATAAAGTAACAATGTTGATCATAAAAAGTAAAAAAAAAAATAGACATTGAAGGTTAAAGATAATTTAAAATAAAGTCTTTGTCTATTATTCTACGCGATTGTTTAAATCTAACTAATAATATAAATGCGAAAGTTTAAACGGATGGGTGAATGTTTGTTAGAGTTTTTAGCCTAAACTGCTGTACGGATTTGGATGAAATTTCACTTAGATGTAGAGCAGAGTACGGAAGAATACATAGGCTACTTACTTTTGTTTTTTTTAATACCACGCGGACGGAGTCGCGGGCGTTCCATAATTTGAAAATTTTCATTTCATTCAAATTCCATAATGCAGACTTAATGCCTGTTATTCATGTACGCCAGTTGTATGACACCTACACACATCATAGCAGTCAAGACAAAGATCCTGTGACCCGTTAGGTTATAACAGGAATTGCTCGTTAACAGTAATTGAGTCTCCGGTACTCATCACTCATTGGAAGGAACTCGTCTAATGTACTAACGATGTTTTGTTTGTATTTTTAACCGTAGACCGGCACAAATTGATGTTAAAAACAACTTGGGATAAGACCCTATTTATGGTAGCTAAAATGTTATAAATGCGAATGTTTGGATAGATGGAATCTGTTAAAATACATAGGTTCGTTTTTTTTTAGTTCCGCGCGGACGAAGTCAGAGCATAAGCTATTTTATAACGCGTCACGGCAGTTAAGACGCATTGTATATAAACTCGAACTATTTATTTTATTGTCTAAAACCATAATTACGAAGCAAGTAATTAAGTTTTAAAATAACTAATTCACTTTTTTGTGTCTGTTTACTTCCTAGTTTAGAATCATTGTTTTATTATTCAAAGATTGCAATTAAAATTAAGTATGTATTTCAACGTTTCGTTTTAATTTTACATCTAAGCTGCTACCAGTTTTGATTCCTAATCATGATTAAATCACACGGACTTTATTTACCCTTTGGCTATACTTTTCACAGAGGCCATAGTCACTATTTTTTGTCTTTTTACTTCAATTTTTAGATAATAAAATGAAGAAAAAGAACAAGTTTTAGTTTCAACTTGCAGTTTTTATTTGACTTTTTGCCTAATATTTTTGGTAAGCTAGCGTATCAATTTTCTCTACTTGTGTAAGGTAAACGCCATCTCTACCGTATAGACGGTAGTGATAGCGTTTCGATGAATAGTAAAAAATTAAATTTCATTGAAATCCATTCAGCCGTTTAGACTACTAACTCTAACAAACATCCATGCACACATCTGAACTTTCGCATTTATAATAATAGTAAGAATTTGATATGTAGGGATACGAAAAGTATCCAATCCTGTAATACTGACATTTACGGTTTTAGCGAACCATCTTACAGACCTTCTCTTTTAGAACTAGCATAAAACAAAAACCAGTTATGTTGATTCATGCAAGCGGGTATCCTTACTTTTAAAGGTTATTCATCAATTGTAACTTTAGTAATTATCAGAACACTTATTCTTTGACACATTAGAAACAAATTGATCACTTTTCTAACATTTATTGTAAAACCTGTTTATTGTATACTTATTTTTCGCTCTAGCATCGTCTATCGATACATAATTAGATCCTACTTGTTTAGCGGATTTAATGTACAAAGAAAAATGAAACCTAACGCATAGACGATAGATTAAGTGGACTCAATTAAAATTTAAATAATCTTTTATTGAGCATCTCTATCATTCTATATTTATTGCTAAAAGACCATAGATTATACATTTCATAGTACACAAAATCATATTCGAACATTTTTTTTGTAATAAAAGGTGATAAACAAGCAAGCGGCCACCTAAATGCGCCAAAATACGGAAGCGACCGCTGCCCATAGACATGCGCAATTGCAGATGCGTTGCTTATCCTAAATCGACAGAGGAGGAGACGCACATAAAGAGAAAAGACATTTCCCTTTCCATCCTTTCCTTATAAGAAAAGGGTGGTAAGAGAAAGGGACTTTAATAAGGCCTCCAGCACCACACTCATCAGACGAAACGCGGAATTGCTTCCACTTCAAGCCTATATTCCGTGTGATCGTGATATTACGACAGGCGAGCCGAAACATTCATTCGAAGATAGTAAAACGGGCTCTACCACTGTTAAATACATGACACTAATAATTCCCCAGAGAATTAATAATTTTCGCTGGCATGTTTTTGTGTGGATTTTCTTTTTTTGTGTGTATGTATGTCAATGCTGATTATTATTGTCTTAATTAAATGTTATGTTTGTCATTTGTTAGCTAATTAAATCTTGCGTGTAGCTGCGCTAAACTGAGAACTGTAATGTTTACGTTACAGTTAAAAATTTAGGTGTATTATTTTAACTGGAATATCGAACATTTTGTTTAAAAATGGTCAGTTGTAATTGAATGTGTATAGTTGCCTTTAGCTAGCTGTAGGTCATAATGTGGAAAACTCGCACTAAGTTACAGTAACTTTAAGGCCAGGGTCATAAAATTGCATATTACCTTATTATTATTAGCAGTTTTTAGTATGTAATAAAAATGCTTATTTATCTTATTTTCTGCTAGTCGCTTGACAAATTATGTAATTCTTGGAAGGTCATAATAATTAAATACAAATTATTTATTCACGTAAATATGTGGAAAGTTATCATAAAATTAACAATGCTATATTGATTTCTCATTAGTTGTCTTAGCATTAGATAAGTAATAGGCTTAAGAGCACATTATTTAATTAACGAATTACTATTGTATGCATTGAAAATTTAAAGTTTAAGAAGTAACTAAATGTTAAGCGGAAACTCTATTTTTGGATTAATTTCCGTTTCAAAAAACAAAACCATACCATTTACACGAAATAATGTAATAGATGATATGTTAGAAATAATAACATGCCTACTCATTTTATTTTGCAAAAGTTCTATGTTATCGTATACTGAGTTAATTACAGTAAAATAATAAAGAAAAAGGATTATTTACTATATTAAATACCCCACTTTTAAATCTTACCTTCGCATTGCTCGGCGGGTGTAACATTAGTATCTGCCAACGCCAGAGCTATAGATACCGCGGCCAATACAAACACAATGGACGATAAGTTCTTCATATTTCAGAGTGGCGAACACGACCGCACGGACAAACGCAACTGACCAAATTAATTTAACCGGAGGGAGCAAACAAGTTTTGACTTTGGGCCAGGTCAAAGTTACATTTGAGCAAAAGATTACAGAATTGATAGAAGTGGCTTCTCAGAATTAGATATTTTGTTAAGGTATGAGAATGTTTTTTTTGCAATCAAATCATTTCGCGACTTTCAATGTCAAATATTTTATCAATGACAATTTTTTGCCTACTTTACACTCTGTATTTGAAAGGTTATTTAAGCAATACCCTAGTACAGATTTAATGTAAATAAACTGCAATTAAATGTAATGTTCTCATCAGAAAACATTATTTTTTAACATGTTATAAATAACTTTAATACGATTTTATCTTTACGATATGTTAACACAACGTTAAATATGGGAAATAAAGTAAAAAAAACATAATTCATTGAAACGATAATCTTTACATGCAAAAATCATATCTTTTTATTTTTTCTTAAGTCCTGCCAGCCACGACAGGTTATTACATGAATCCTTTGTTTCTTATTTCTTTCAATAATGACTTTTTCGTTCCTTGAATATCTCTTCCAGGTATTATTCAAAATTAAATTAAAAATAAACGTCCTAACGTCTTTCGACACGAACAAAAAGTAATTACTGTCTACTTTTTACTTCAGTTGTTAGAACCAAAAAATCAAAACGCAAAAAGAAAAACAGAGTTAAATTAAAAATAAAACCACTTTCATTGTAATAAAAATATATTATAATTACTTATAAACATGAGGCAGTTTAAATTATGAGTGCATTCTTAACAGTTAACAAGTTAGAAAGTGCTAAGGTCTGTCAGTTTTCTTCTTAAAAACGTAAGAAAATTCAATTAATATCAGACGTAAATTAATTCTTACAACTAAATATTTATTTACAAATGAAAATATTCGATACAAACACATAAAAAAACGAAAATAAAATAATACTGTTAGTTCCAACTTAAATATTTCAAAAAACAATTTTGTTAAGATTGTATATATACTTAAAAATATCGCTTTCTTAAAGCTTGGACAAAGTATAGTAATACAAAACACAAATAATAAAAAATATAATCAAATGCTCGCCACGGCAATATAAAATAAAGGGCCAATGAGTTGCGAATCACCGGGCAGTTTGTCGCTCATAAGCTTTCATAGTTATATCACGTTGAGCCATGATCTGCTAATTTATTGGTTGAGCCTTAACGGTTCAATGCAGTTCAACCATTCAAAGCAGTTCAACGGTTCAACACTACGCGGTATTTTGAACCAGTTCAAAGATTATTTTATGTTTTGTTAACAATTTATATCTTTATTCTGCACAATCGGCGACGTCGTGACAGTGTAAGAGGAGGCTGAGAAGTTTTAACTCGTTGATCATTTGTAATTAACGTACTAGCTTCGCGGCACTTTGCAGCCGATAGGGTGTAATAAGCATTAACCACTAACGTGACGTGAAAGTGTATTCTATCTCTGTTATATATTTAATAAAGATATATCTCTCAACAAGTAGAAGGGATAATTATAAAAAAATATATCACGTAACCTCTAAAAGATTGTAAGAGAACTATAAAAATATAATCGGCTTATCCTAACTATCTTCATTAATTAACTTGGTAACAATTACTACTGAGAGAATCCAGACAAAATAGCAAACAAATGTAAACATTGTTTTGTAATTTTTTATATCAACTTGGCTTGAGAGAGAACATAAAGTTGCACAAAGTTGTAACTTAACGTTTTATCATCTAATAATGTAATAAATCAGAAAAAGTTAATTACATAATACCTTTCTTAATTCTTATCTAATGTAATGGTAGAGAAATAATTTATTTTCGGCAGAGATTCTTAGGTAACTATATACTAAAACGATACTATATTAAAATACATTTTTTCAAACATATCTGTTTTTATAAATAAGACAACTTAACGTTGCGAAGTGTATAAGGCACATAGATTTTCTTAACAGTTTACAATTATTATTTTAAATACCTCTGAGACACAATTAAAAAATAAATAGCCAATAAGAACACTTAAGAATAAAGTAGAGAGCAATACTTAGAATTCGGATATCTCATACAGAGGCAAAAGTACACTATAGAAGTAAAATCAAGATAGATTACATAACCACAATGGGAATAAGGAATTAGACAAAATTCTGCGAAAATGTATACATATTTTTTTTACTTGTAAATTGAACATTACAAGTCAAATTATTTCCAATTGATGAATATGATTATTGTATGAAATTACTACATTAATGATACAGTCCTCATTATATTTCATATTTTATGGAATCCCTACATTTAATATTTGGTCATATCTACAGGTAGTTTGTATGAGAAGCAATAACTTCAGTGGTAGAAAATGAGATTTTCAGTATATAAAATTCATACAAAATACACCAATGTATAATTCTGAGATTTCAAGTTATCAAAAATTATGTTTTAATGTGTCAAAAACATGGCCACAGTTCGATTCTGGCGCTTCATTTAAATATTTATGCATATTTTTTGTTACCTCCGATGAATCCATTCCTATGTCATATTCACTGATAGCTCGATATATCGCCTGCAACATTATCATAGTAAAATTATAATCAATTAAAACAAATTCAATTAAAACATTTGGAAAATAAGTTTTATCTTGGGTTAAAAAGATGTTTAATAAATCATAACTCACTTGTAATCCAGAGAAAAAGGTTTATTATAATAGAGATGCTTTTTAGTGTACAAACGTAATTAACTTAATTACTCGGAGCTACTGCTCCCGCCAGAATGGCGCACTATTCCAATACGTCATAATGACATTGACAGCTGTCAGATAGGGACGGATATGCCAATAGTCTAGTGTCGCCCGATTTTTCTTGACAATTTTATAGTATAAACTTAGCAATTCTAGTTGATTCTACAAAATATTTAAATACTGAGATTTCATATTTCTTGTTAAGAAATATATTGGACTAACAAAAACTTAGTACATATGAATTAAAACTCCAATCACAGATAATTTGGATTTATATCAAACTATTCTAAGCATTTTTAATTGTAATTGGTTATATAAAAAAATATTGCTTAATTATTATACTTACTTGAAAAGCAGGTTGTTTATCATTGTGAAATATCCCCCTGCTGCCGTGCAGCACGTAGACGCCGCGGCGCGTCGCGTCCGCGCACGCGTCCCCGTACGTGCACTGGTCCGACCGATAATTGTACCGACACGAGAGAACGCGCACCGCACGCTCGTGGTAATGGAATATTATATTTATTATATCCTGCAAAAGTACTACATCTTACTAATATTATAAATGAGAATGAGAGATGATTGATTTTGTTTGTAGCCTAAACTAAAAAACAGATCTCGATTAATTTTGGCATATACATAGAGCATAGTCTGGAAGAACACATAGGCTATTTATCTATTTTTTTTTAATCTACGCGGACTAAGTAGCTTCCTCTGTAAAGGCATTAACCCTCAGTAATGGAGTATATGAACAAGTTAACAACTAATTTCCCTAACTTGAATTTTGGTTGGGCCTAATAAATTTGGTCATCTCACTCTTGTATAGAAATTTTTATTTTAACAAACATTAACATTAACAAGTGCAAAGACCTTTTCTCATCATATTTTTATTGTAATACAATAAAAAATATTCAACAAACCTGATCTCCCCAGGGAATATACAATTTCCATTTAAGCATTACTGGGGTTACATATTCAACCCATCCAAAACTTCTCATTCTTGTCAAATTCATTAACATTACACCTGAATTAAGACCTAAAAAAAAGAAAGAATAGTCAAAGTACCTCAAAGTGTCTAAAGCCACAGTCTGATTCTATAAGTTATAAATTTTTGGCCTTTCATTACCAAAGAATTTATTATAATATTCATTTGCAATTTACCATATTTTCCATAAAAAGGATGCTTTGCAAACCTCGGATACCAAGATACATTAGGATTATCATCTTCAGCGGCCATTGCAGATATCTGAGAATCATTGAATTTTGTAAATTCACTCCATAGGTCATCCACCGGCTTCAAAAATAAAGTATCTGTATCAACATATATCATAGCATCTATATGAGGAATAAGTTTCTGGAAAAAAACAGATTTAATTCTCAGAAAAAAGTTGAAGAGAAAAAGTAACTGTTTCATAAATAAATGAATCTTTGAGTATTTGTAGAAAACATAAATAATTACTAACCGGTATAAACAATCTTTGGGCAGCACATTTACTAAACAAGTTCATCCAATCTTCCTTGTGAGCCTCTGGGAAGTGGATACCTTGCAACTCAAAATCTAATTGGTCTCCTACTAAAGATTTCCACTTACCAAGAGTGTCCTTAAATAAACTTCGCAATTTATCGTCAGTAAAAATAACGAAATGCACAGGAGTCTTAGTAAACATTAATACAGATTTAATAACATTTAAGGATTCGTTAAATCTTGAATCGCACACAACAAAGGACATTACTATTCTGCCCGGGCTTTTAACGCTTGTAGCTCTGCAAAAAATTAGGATAAGGTTATGCGCAGGAGATATAATTGTTAACTATATTGAGACATTAATTAATACTTGATGGAATCGCGTTAGTCGTAATATAATTGGTAAATGAGTTACCTTAATCGCTTCGGTATAACACTATCCTTAAAATTATTGTCATTTTCCTTGGTAGTTAAAATATATAAATAAATAGCGATAAAACAACAACATAAAGTTATTAAAAGTTTACAAAGAGGTGGACGCCTCATATTTATTTGCAACACTTACTAATACATTTAAATCATTACTTCCTAAATAAATTTTTAACTATTCACATTTAAAAACATAATATTTTGCAAAAAAAACATTGACTTCGAAAAAGTACGAATTAAAAACAATCAAAACAAACTGTCAAATCTGTCAAACAAAAATATAGGTTATAAATATCTTTAACATATCAATTCGACAGATAAGCCAAGATAAGCAGCAAATTTAATTCATTTTCTTCACATTACGTTTTCATTCATAGAAATATTTGGATGAATTTTCGACGACTATTTTAACGAAAGTCGAAGATATGTCTTTGTCCTTTGGTATTTCATAGACTTTCATTAGAAAAAAAATTACTGTTATAAATTAAATGCATTCATCACTCGCGTTCGCATCAAAAAAATTAATAATTGATGACTGTTTTTTTCTATCGTATAACACTAAAAAAATTATGTCAATGTCATAAAGTGTTACTAATTGCAGTTTTTATATACTCAGTCGTCTATGTAACGATTTTTAAAAATATTATGCTATAAAGTAACAGAAGTTAAATATAAATAGTTCTCATTGTTCACAAAAATGGTAGTTGGAGCTTTTCCTATTGCAAAGCTATCTGTGCTACTAATTAAACAGATCAGTAAACCTATTGCAAATATGTGTAAAGAAAGAGCCAAAAATAGTCCTTTTTTCAGGACTTATGTTTGTATGCCGCCAGCCCAATGTAAGTTACTAATCTTATAATATGTTGGAAATAATGTTTACAATTTTTAATTAATGTTTTGCTTTATTTTTCAGTTTATAACTGGTGTGAAGTAAAAGCAAAAATGTGGATTTTGAATTTAGGAAAACCTGTCAATATACCAGTACTCAGCCAGGAAATGGCAATCGAACTGGGGGCAAATCTTCTTGGTGAAACTGTAATTTTCGTTATTGGTGCTGGTCTTTTAATTGTTGAATATAATAGGTATGAATAGAATCAACAGTATACCTCTTAAGATTTGAAATGTGTGGTTTTAAAAATAGTGTTTTTATATTTCGCTCAATAAAAATTTCATTAATAATTACCAGGCAAGGCAATAAGGAGACAGCAAAGGAGGAAAAACGTGAACAAGAAATGAAGCATATACTTGGAACTATTACTGATCTTTTCTTCACAGTTCAACAGCAACAAACACAATTGAGGGAGTTGGAAAGAATCATACAATCAATGGGTAAAATCTTACATCCTAACCACATTACTCTTTAATCAAGGGAGTTTTATTATCATTTATTAATATAAGAGTTGTACTATCACAATCTTTTTTCAGATGTCAAAAAACCACCTTCTCCACAACAACCACCAGCACCAACATCGCCACCTAAAGGACCCACTATTAAAGAACCACAGAGTGTATCAAACACACCACAACTGCAAAACATTAACTATGATAGGTACTATGTTCCCCGCACACCTTACCCTGACAAAGGTATTATTCTGCAATCACTCAATTATATACAAATGGATGTTTTTAGTTCCCTTTTCAAAGCTCCTGAAACAGAAAAGGAACCAGAGCCTGAAACACCTACAAATCATAAAAGAGAACCAGCAGTTTTGTCACAAGCTTTGTACAACATTGAGAACAACTTTAGAAGTTTATTTTAAAGTAGTTTTCATTTTTATTGTTTGTGATATGTATAATTTATTGCTTATTTATTTTTAGTGGTTAAAGTTTGTAGGCACTTTTCTCCGGGGTTCCAATAAAGGGAAATATCCATAAGCATTAAATCAATGTAAGGAAAGTTTAATGTTGAAATGTGTTTTATTACTGTCTTGTTAAAATTGAAGTTTTTTGTTACCCTACTGCATAGCTTATTGTAAGAATAGCAAGTGTAGATGTTATAATATATAGCACTAATTATATTGCTATTTAGAAGTAGATAAATAAATCAATTTACACATTAACATCTTTTTGTGCATCAAACTATTTTCCCACAGAAAAATAATAAAAACCAAACCAATATTGTATGTAATAATATGCAGTATCATGGGAGACAGGAGAAAGCAACTCTAAATTGAGTGATATTCCTAAATATATGAATTCAAACTCAATTCTCAGATGAGATGACAGATGATAGTTATTTGGAGGACGAAAACCCGGTGCGCTGACCCTAAGGGAGTAGTATAAGGCAGGGGTGATGATGATGATGAATTCAAACTCAAAGAAACATAATATACATTTAATTTTCAAGCCATTCATCCATATATTTACAATCTTGTGGAGTAATAAGGCCAGTGGAGGAACACTTTAATATTAATGGACATACTCCGCATGGCACTTGTACCAGTCCAGGCGGAGGGATTAAAGATTCAATAGCTCTGTATACTTTGCTCCCATCAGATAATACACTACTTTCTGCCTTCCCATCATACACTAAAGTATTCAGAATTGTTATAACATCTTCCACTTCTAATTTTACCTGGAAACAAATCAATTTATTTCTATTAATTTTTCTCTTTACTGTTTCAAAACATTTTTATTAGTTTGATCTAACATCACAAATGATTATTGTTTCTATAAGAACAGCTCCAGCTCTACAGTTCTAGTTGACTAGCTTTTGCCTATGATCTTATCTATGTGAAATTTAAAAAAAAACATTGAATGTTTAAGCTGTTTAGGATACATGGTAAATGTTTGCCTCACTATTTTAG
Source organism: Papilio polytes (assembly GCF_000836215.1). NCBI lineage: Eukaryota > Metazoa > Arthropoda > Insecta > Lepidoptera > Papilionidae > Papilio > Papilio polytes. The sequence continues at coordinate 975,948 of NW_013525180.1, forward strand.
CTAATTCCAGTGGCTGCTTGCTTGTTTGCCATATAAATATAAAATAAACCAATGATTAAACAAAATAACTTACATTACTGATTCCTAAATCAGTTATGTACTTTTGTACTTCAACAGCTGATGCAAAGGACTGTGTCCTGCCCACCACTGGGCCTTGGGGATTGTTTTTAATTTTATCAGCTCTCTGCTGCAAGAACCTAAGGCATTGGCGGTTCAAAATATCTACAAATTCAGATTCAAAATCTTGATCTTGATACCATGCACCACCAGATATTGATCTATCAGGTTCTAAATTGTATAACATGTACACTTTCTTTTTAGATGCCTGTAATAAAAAAAAAACAAGTACAGTAACTTTCAGTTATATCTCAGACATAATATAAAACTCAATGATTTTAATAAGCAATTCTATTATTCTATTGCACACATCTAAATTAAAGACCTTAAAACTTACATTAACACATTTAACAGCTTTTATAACTTTTTTACTCTCGAGATTTTTCAATACTTTGGTCAATTGTGTGTTGGCGATGTTGGACCGTAACCTAATGTCTCGTATCCATATTCCTTTATTGCCAGCATCTTCGATTAAATTGTAGACAACTTTTTCCTCATTATCAGCACCTTTAACAGCTTGTTTTGACGACTGACCTTTTAACCTAAGGATTATTCCATAATTAGTTGTGTAAGTATGAATTTAGTTTGGTTTTAATTCATTGTAGTTAATAAATTACTTTTAAGTGAAGAGTTACCTGTATATGAGTGAACCTCCTTGATTATATAAATCGAATAATCCTTCCTGTAATAATTTATTAATTGCTGAAACAAGTTCTGCAGCAGAAAGTTCAGGCACCGCTGCTAATATATCTTTGTCAGAAATCCCTTTTGGGTGCTTTTTGGCAACATTCAAAATCTTCTCCGAAATTGGATCATCGTTTTTACTCGTGCTCATGTTAACTCTTATGTGGTAATACGAGCAGAGAAATTATTAAATATTTATTATTTGCTAATATTTCAACACCACAATACACTTGCATTTCAAATTGACTTTGACATTTTTTGTCTTAAGATGACGTCTGACGTTTGGGTCGAAGTTAAAGTCTGTTTTACAAGCAGGATAAAATGATACTTTATTATAACTGTCTAATAAATTGTAAACGTATCAATTTAATCTTAAACTGTGTATGATTTTCCTGATACAACTAAATGATTCAATTTAACCTTTTACTAATGTGTTAAATGTGTTATGTAAAAGGTCTTATTAAATTTTGAGTATGTTGGAATCGGATTGACAAATCTAAATGTCATCAACAGTACCGACAGCTAAATGTCTGACTTTGACAGACAGTGACACTAGTATTTTTGTGTAATAAAAAAAACAATAAACATTATAAACAGAACACTACATATACAGTAAAAACAATAATTATAACTTAAGGGAACTATTTCATATAATTGGAAACAAACAAAATGCTTCAACCCGAATTAAAGCCGATGCCTGTAAAACTGTATAACTCAATTATTGAGGATTTTAATAAAATGAATGCATTTAATCGGAAAGCCGAAAACGAGCTTCGAAAGAAGTACAAAGAGTAAGTTTCATTTTAACCTTTATTGTTTATTGAATAAAACGACTACTATTCAGTATATGAAAATTGTGTAACTTCATTTTCAGGCTGCCATCACCTACAATTGGTAGTATTATTTCACTTTTAGTCCAGAGATCTATGAAACAAAGCTATAGGAAGTCGCCGGTTATATCTAGCAAATATTACGAGTTATATGAAGAACTGATGCGTGACAAAAATAAGTCTGATGTGATTTTAAAGTAAGTATGCTATTGATAAGTCAACTAACTTCAAGTCCCTCAGTGGAAAAGTAAAGTGAGCTGGTGATTATGTTGATCATGAATCAAGTCAATGGTAACAACTTCTTATGATTATTAACCAAAATATGCGGTAGCATACTATTTAAAGCTAGATTTAATTCATAAATGTAAAACTTTAGACAAGCAATAAACTTACTTTAATAATTCAAATTTTTTAGACTATCTGAGAGCCAGGGTATATGTCCGGCACTGCTTGTGAGATCTCTGTTACAAAATGTATACTCTGACTCAATACAGGCCAAGAAATACTTAAAGGACACAACTCTTATTGAAAACAAGGATCTGTCTTATCAAATGTTTCTGGTATGCATTTTGTTTTTTTTTACATCACAACATTAACATGATCATTGCTACTATAATATAATTGTGGTATTGATTGAAATTGAAAAATGAATGAATGAAAAAAAAAAACTGCTTTTCATGTATTTACACATGTTATTTTTAAAAACATAATAGTAATTGGTCAATTTTCAGGGTGTTATGAATGACAATCAATACGGACATTATGCTGATGTAATAAAACAGTATGTATTTCTAAATTTTGTACAATTTTCCAGTTTATAATTTACTTTTTTTCTAAGAATATTAACTTTAGTTTAAATTTTAATATTAATAAAATTAATGATCAGTGTCTTTATGTAAAACTTTCAAATATATTTTGTTACAGATCTATTGGTCTAGAATACGAGTTACGGTTAGAAAGAAATTTAAGGTTAATGAATATAACATTTTCTGATGAGAACAATCTTAGATCTCGTGGGTATGATAAAACACCAGACTTCAAATTGGATGTCCCAATTGCTGTAGATGGATTTATAGTTAATTGGATAGAAAGCAAAGCAATGTTTGGTGATGAAGAAAATCATTCTGGTTATGTTAAGGATCAGTTAACATGCTATTGGAATAGATTTGGTCCAGGCTTGGTTATTTATTGGTTTGGCTATCTGGAAACCTTGGATTCAACCCCTGAAGTAAACAATATGTTTATCCTACGAACACATTTCCCACCTAAAGATAGTATTACTCAGTACAAAGCAGAATTATTAGAAATGAATTAACTGTGATTTCTTTAAAAAAAAAATGTGTAAAAATTGTTTTACTTTTTGTGTAAAAGATTTTTTTCAATTATAGATGTTTCATGATGTAAAAAGTGTTTTTCATAAATAAATTAATATATTTCGCTGTGGTTGCGTGCCTTCTGGCCATCTACATTTTGTGAGACATGGTATAAACATAAAATTATCTTCTACATTTTATGGATATAATACAATGAATTATGTTTGTTTTAAAAATGTGACTCCCTTTTCGATAGTTTTCTACGCCTTTTTTGCCTTTGCCTTTGTTTTTTTTTTTAAATTTACGAACGACAACTGTCAACTTCAATGTCACATGGCAAATGTCACAATAAGATCGAGAGTCATAAACAAAATAACATAACAAAATAATTGAATTCCAAGCATATGATTTGTTATAGATTTAATTAATACATAATGAATGATGAATCGGTTAATATTTCTCTAAGATCATGGAAGCGTTCAGTGGATCCTATTAACAAGGTAAATGTTTATAAAAGAAGTCGCGACTCCTGACCTAAAAAACGATCAGCCTTCAGTTGTAAATAGAATTATTTTATTTTTTCATAATTAAAAATTACTTAGGTTGGATATTCCGACGGAGTTATCGATGGACAAACTGCTACGTATCAGAATAGTTTTGATACAGGTTATGAACAAGGATTTAATTTCGGGTTTCAACTAGGACTTACAAACGCCAGGTAAATTAATAGAAATACGTAATTAAGTATTGACTAGGTTATGAACATTATATTGATTGTATTTTTTAAAGGTTACAAATACCGGCAAATGAACAATTAAGAGATCCAAGGAAGATCAATTGTCAAATATGCCTCAACAATAGTACAAATGGGAACACCATGAATTTATTTAACATACAAAGAGAAAAAAACGAACAATTTCTGTCTGGTAAAATGTGAGAATGTATTAATAAACTTTGTCTTATTAAACGGATTAACACAATACAAAAATTATAATTAAAACAAATGTTTAAAGAAAAATAATATAACTTTATTGCAGCTTAAAACTAAATGTTTTTAAATATTCTATGTTGAACAACCTTTCCTATTTCCAAACTATTCTTCAATCAATTTAATGTTACCATATGTAAGTTACAATGTAATTAGAACAGCATTCTTAGATCTACTAAACCAATTATTTCTATGTAGTAATGTTTTTTAGAAACTATTACATATTTCTAGGTTTCTTCTCTGGTGGTGGTTTCATATTTTCCTGTTTAATTTCAGTTTTAATATCAATATGTCCTTGCATTGAGCCATTTGTCATATCAGTGTTGATAGGATCCATTGGTTCCTGTTTGATTGTTATATTGTTTACATTATTACTGTCTATTGGTTTCTCCTTATCTGTCATATTCTCCGTCTTAACTGTCACACCATTGGTCTGGTAATACAAAAATTAAATTATTAACAAAATAACATTATTATAAAGAGTAAAGAATTGTATTTTTGTATATATTGAAATAACTGAAATACTACTTGGGCTGAGTTTAAAAATTCTTTAACCATTAGTAAGATAAGTTATAGGCTGTTTTTAATATTATTTTTTAAGATCGAGGCAAAGTCAGGCAACAGCTAGTAATATTATAAAGTGAGTTAACATTATTATGTGATATTGAAATTAGACCTGTTAATATGAAATAACCATAATAGTAGTTTGTTTTTTACTACAAATTAAAGTAACATCACTTGTAACATTTAATATTACTAAAGAACAAATTGATTGCAGTTTTTTAATTTGCTACAGATAACAATGTTTAGAAACATGTTTTTTTTTTAATAATTTACTTACCTGGCTAGATGTTGTTGGTATAACTGGCAATGGAAATTGCCTCACTAACTCGGCAAGCAACATATCTACTCTCTGGCGTTGAAAAAGAGTTGAAGGCTCCTCTTTTGGACCAGTACTCACTTCTTTAGGAGCAGATTGGGCAGAGTTGAATGGACTTGAACCTGAAGTACCGAAAAACATACACCTTTATTATTATACCTTTTATAATGTCTGCTGCACAAAAATGGGCCCTATTCCAATATCAACAGGACACTAAATATTTCACATAACAACAAACATAATCTAAATAGATTACCTGCTTTATTTGCTTTGAAATCCCACCAGTATCCTTTGCTTGGATGATATTTAGAATACATCATGGTTTCCTCAAATGAACATTGTAAGTGATGCACTGCTGACAGCTAAAACCAATCTTTATTATTAAATGGACTTCAAATTTGACTATTACAAAAATCCCTACCTTTGTAAGGTAAATATATTAACTCACCAATCTAGAATTCAAAACACTTGCTAAATCAGGCGCTTGGTAGACAATTCCAGCAATAATGTAATAATCAGCGAGGGGAATGACATGTTGTGGACTGTGCCTTTGCTGTTTCCTTATGACATATAATATAGGGTCTTGCACGTGTAAAAGAATATATTCCAAGCCAGTCATATTTCTGCAAAAAATATGGGAATTAAAAATGTAACAAAACGTAATAGCACTAAATGTCGGTGATACTTACTGTAGCTGATCCATACTTAAACGTTGCATTTTAACTACTTCATTATTACAAGTACGGTCGAAGAATGGATTTGATTTTTCTGAGAAGTAATCCATAATATTGGAAGGAGTTAATAAAGGAATCCAGGCAGAATCGTGCCATGAAAGCCCTAAAGGGTTTTCATTTGCTATATGCATCCCGCCAATCCGTGCAGGCATCATTTTGAAATTGTGCTTAAAATAATTAGCAGTAGTTGTATTTTATTTTAAAAATGTAACAAAAAGTAAAGAATGAAGAATGTTATTTTACTTGTCATTGACACAACTTCATGTGACAGCGTTGATTTTCGGAGTTGCCATTAGACAAACAGATCCTTTAAATGAATTATTTAAAAATAAGTCATTCTTTATTTATCCTGTGTGTAGAAGAGGAAGAGAAATGACCACCGACAACGAAGTCTTTTCTTTGTGCTTGTGTCACTGTGACAAATGGGAATGGCGGAGATGACAAAACTAATAACGATATTACCACTGTGTCTAAAAATGTTTTCTGTCTGTTTTATGTGAATATATGAGTGAATAAATTAATTCTTATGTTATCAGAAGAAATGAAGAACACTAAAAAGATTTTAATTTCACTGGTGCGACATTGTTATGATGTGATCGTTGATGTTTACTTACACAAAGTGTAATATTTGGTAAAATGTTTAGCGTACCATAATGAACGGTACCAACAATCTTTCGTCGTCCAGTTCATTTATAAATACACCTGAAACGCCCGACATCAGAAACGCATCAAATATGAAGGTGGAGAATATAAATCGGGCGACCTCTTCAAAGGATAACACTCGCGATAGTTCAGAAGACCTATTAGATCTCAAAGGAAAAGTCGAATCAAGGTTGCTGTCGATGTGGAATAATGTAAAATTTGGTTGGACAGTTAAATTAAAAACAACGTTTTCAAAAGAATCCCCCGTTTGGCTTCTAGGTCGTTGTTATCATCGAAAGTTAAGTCCAAGTGGATCATTGGAATCGTCAACGGAAATCGGAACGGAAGCTACTGCACATGAAACTGTCGAACAAATTTATGGAGAAGGCATAGAAGGCTTTAAATCAGACTTTATAAGCAGAATATGGATGACATATAGAAGAGAATTTCCAACCATGGCTGGATCTACTTATACTTCCGACTGTGGTTGGGGTTGTATGCTACGAAGTGGACAAATGTTACTAGCTCAGGCCTTGATATGTCATTTTCTTGGCCGCTCATGGAGATGGTTACCAGATAGACCTATACAAAATGCTAGAGAATTCCAAGAAGACTGCATCCACAGGATGATAATTAAATGGTTTGGAGACAAGTCATCTGTGAACAGTCCTCTTTCTATACATCAAATGGTTAGTTTGGGTGAAGCTTTGGGAAAGAAGGCGGGAGACTGGTATGGACCTGCTTCTGTTGCACATTGTTTGAAATCTGTAATGGCTGCAGCTTCCAAAGAGAATTACGAGTTTGATAATTTGGAAGTATATGTTGCACAAGAATCAACAGTGTATTTAGAAGATGTGAATTCACTTTGCCGTCTACCAAACATTGGATGGAAGTCACTTATTCTATTAGTACCGGTAAAACTTGGTACAGACAAACTAAACCCTATTTATGGTCCTTGTTTGACATCACTTTTGACATTGGATTTTTGCATAGGTATAATTGGAGGAAGGCCTAAGCATTCATTGTACTTTGTTGGATATCAAGATGATAGACTTATTCATTTAGACCCACATTACTGCCAAGAAATGGTTGATGTGTGGCAACCTAATTTTTCACTGCAGTCATTTCATTGTCGTTCCCCACGAAAAATGCCTATTAGTAAAATGGATCCATCATGTTGCATCGGTTTCTATCTTCCAACACAACATGACTTTGAGACTTTTGTTAATATCATTAAAACATTCCTAGTACCACAAGGAATGGCATCAACCAATGAATACCCAATGTTTACAATACAACATGGATCTCGTAAGAAACACATGGATCCACCTCAGATACGGTACTCCATCTATGAATCTGAACTCAACTGGACTACTGCAGCTGTGCATGATAGTGATACAGATTTGGAGTCAGAAGAATTTGTTCTTGTGTGATATTTATAATTTATACCAAACGAAATTAGATAAATTATGCTACTAAACTGCTCTTTAATTAGTTTATTATAAGTAAAGAATATGTTGTTAAATAGACATTCAAACCATTAATGTTAGAAAACAAAGTGCTGTCTTGTTAAAGTTAAGAAATATATTTCTAACATCTTGAATAGAAGCTTTTACTGTACAAAGGCACACTCACAAAAATGTTAATCAAATCCACTACTTATTTTAAAACATACAGTTTGTAATAGATATTAGCTTTGCCAAAGATACATAAATGGATAGGTTATCAAAATATATCACTTTTTGAAATGTATACTATACTATTGCAATGAGTTTTAAAAAAATGTATTCATGACAATCAAAATAATTCTGTGTCATTGTATTATAACATTTTGTGTACTTAAATTTTATTTAATTTAAAATTGACTTATTGTATGTTCAGTCAACTAATAAAGTAAAGCAAATGAGTTTGTTCTTTTGCTTCAAATGCTGCTCAAATTGAATGCTTCTAGTGAAATATACATTTGAATGTTTACCTGTAAAGGTCTAAAATAAATAAAAAGAATACCACAATACAGATTTATTATTACACTCATATGAAATATTAAAAATCTATCAGCTAACTTATCTATTTCTTAGCTAAAAATCTTCTCACATCCTAAATACATATATTTGGTTGTTTTACAAGTTCTTTACTCTTCAATATTTATGTCAATATTTAAAAACACTTCCTCCTCCATCTTTATATAAGCTATCACTTACAGATTAAAAACAGTAAAGTTTCGAGTTTATTCTGTATATCGTTGTTTACGAAAATAGTCCATGGCATTATAAACAAGGTGAGGTGCTATATTGTGCAATGGATGCACTGGATTAACTTCATTGCGAGTTGAACCTACAATATTAGTATCACCAGTACAGGTACCATGCTGAGCTATTGATAACCCACTTAATGTGTAGCATGTATGGTAAATATCTCTCGGCCTGGAAACACAATTATTGGAATTAGAACACAACAGTAGAGTAATTTATTGTGATGTAATAACAACAAAAACAACAATGAAAATTAGCTTACACAATAATGTATACTGGATATATATTTTTAACTAGTATATTTAGAAAATAAGGTCTAGTAACCCCTAACTTAGGGTAGGCTCCAAGCTCCTCAGAGCATATATAGTGAGCGCACTATCATCAACTGATAATGATGATAATATTTAGAGATGTTTATTTTTTTATAACAAATTATAATATAGAAATATGTACAATAATGATTTACATTAATTCTATATTATTACTCACTTTCCAGGTTTGTCAATAAGCCCTCCATCCGGAGATTGACAACAGATTATGATGTATTCTTGCAAAGCACCTTGATTAAATAGTACTTTATCTACTAGCTCTTTATTTTCTGAAACGTAATATAATTGGCTTAGATTTTAGGTTAAAAGTCACTTTAAAATTTTTAGTTTAAACCAATAAAACATTTAAGTCCTTTCTTCAATTTAATATACTAACCTTGAGAAAAAATTGCACTTATAATAGGAAAAATGGCACCTTGCCAAAATGAATAGCAACCATCAACTAATTTATTAGTTCTCCCTTGAAATCCCCCTTCAACACGCATTTGTCTATTCACACACCACCTCAGCAGAGCATCTACATCACACAGTTGTGTCCTGTTAAGGAGCGCTAAAGATGCAACACCACAAAATGCATAACCCCCATGTGCCTCCATTCCTGGACATCCGGCAAAACCACCTTCATAAGTCTGACAACTGACTATCCACTCTGCAGTTTTATCAAACAATTCATCTGTATATATGTTAGTTAATTTTGCTACAGTCACAGCACAATATGCACCTCTAATGTCTTGTTCACCACCTATATGCAATGCAAAAGAACCATCAACACTCCGCACTGCCCATAGGAAATTTTGCAGTGTTTTCCTATTGATAGAAGCATAAGCTTCATCTGTCCCTATTATACAAAGGGCATTGATAGCTGCATATGTTGTGCCAAGATGAGCAAACTGACTAGGTCCTCCGCCATAACCACCATCAGGATGCTGGCAATGTGCAAGGAACTCAACAACATTAGACAATATCTTTGCATCAGGTAGATCATTCAATAGCCATAAAGCATGAAGTATCCAATAGACTAGCCATGGTCGACTTGCTTCCAGACATCTGTAGCTTTTTGGTAAGTTCAAGAGCCAGCTATTCAACAACTTGCTGTGAAGTTTTCTATTAAGTTTTGGCATGTTAGGATCAATTGATGCCTTACATTCAAAGAACTTCAACATTTTCATAATCATCATTTCAACTTCAACCTGCAAAAAATATTTATATTGACCAATCTGATGCATATTATGTTTTATTTTGGGAAGTATTTAGGTAGTTAAACACTGCACAAACCTGTTCAGAAGACGTGTTTGTAACAATTTTCTCATCGTCGTAGATTTCTGAGGTAATGTCACAAAGCAGTCGAATGTGATTATCCATTTTCGGCTTTGTTTTAAGCTGTGCTTTGCGCTTGTAATTTCTTTTCATACCGGTTACGATTACATTACACTGAAACTTGTACGTGACTCAGTTCGAATATCAATTGTCCTGCATAATTGATGTTAATCTATTCAAGTAACATAATTTTATATACAAGTTCAGATCAAGAACATCGTAGCAAGAACTAAAGGCAATAACAAATAATACCGCTATCGGAAATATAGAGTTAGGTGCTTAAAACTTTATCGATTATTACTTAACAATACTAAGTAAAGCCGACATGTATTTATTGATTAATATGCAAAGTAAAATATACTGAAAAACTGAAAATGAAAAATAACCTCTACCTCTATTCCCATTCCCTATCATCTGTCTCACCTTTACTTGTCAATGTGACATTGTAAAAAGAAATAAGGCGCGTTTAAGTTAAGGTGTAAAATCAAGTTTTCAAGTTTATCACAACCATCGCCGTAAGTATCAAGTTACCATAACATCAAGTAAGAATGAGTTGTCTTACCTATAAACGATTAACTATTTACTACGGCTTTTAATTTCTTTAGTAGTTTCAATTTATTTACTATTCTATTTATTCCAAATGCTTTTGTAAGGAAAAAGAAATTAAAAAATTAAACGTCAAAAGCATTCTGTCAAAATGTCAAAATCAATGCGAGATGCAGGTGTAGTTTATAACCTATTTTTATTTATTATAGACTAAAAGTAAAATAAAGTAATTGATTTCTTTAAAGTTGAGGTATCAATGCGACGATTTATTAAAGTGACATAGGAAGAATACTTTTCGGCAATTATAAAAAATGGGTAAAGGTAAAAGTTTTTTTGTCAAGAAACGAAAAGGCAACAAGAAAATAGTTAATAAGAAAAGAAAAAAGTCATCCAAAGAAGTAGAAATCGTTAATAAAAAAGCAATATTCAATCGATATAAAAATAAGCAAAAGATAGAAGAAGAATTGGTGAAAAAAAAGCAAATAGAGGAGAAGTTTCGTAAAGCAAACACACAGTACTCAGAGAGCGAAGAAGAAGAAGATACTTACAACCAACTTGTTTCATGTTTCGTAAATCCAAGCAAAAGCAAGCATGTAGTGGACAGTGAAAGTTCCGATAGCACTGAAAGTGATGTGTCCGATAATGATATACAATCGTTAAATGGTGAAGTTAACGACAAAGATGATTCTAAAGAGACTGAGGATTTAGAAGAAGATGAAACAAGTGAAATAATGATGGTAGGTAAGTTAACTTAATTGTTCATATGTGACTAGTAAGGCATACTTTGATTCTTAGTTTCCTTGTTAGAAATTTAAATATACAACTTTAAAAATATTTTTTATTGCATTTCAATTATTGGGGGATTGGTAATGGGCCGTGAAAAAATAACATAAATCTAGTATATGTAATAAAAGTATGTTTACACTTTTTTCATTATCTGTTTTAGATGGCAGATACTGATATGGAAATTGAGACAGATGTAGCTGATGATCCATTCACAAAACATTATCAGTATGAACTTAGTGATGAATTATTGGTATCACTATCAAGTAATTCACCAACCATTGAGAATGTAACAAAAGTGTGGCCAGTGCTTGGAAATTTAATTATAACTATCCCTAAGCCAGTAAAAACAGCAGCAGCAAAAATCAAACCAAAAATCTCTATTCTAGAAGAAAAAATGTATGCTCCTGAAGGATCTGTACCAAATCATATTAATAATGTGGATTTTAATAAGCTGTGTATAAAGTCACAAATACATGGCAACATTGTGTCTGCAAATAAAACAAATTTGATAAAAAAGGATATGGATTTAACTGATATTTTTACTCCACTACAAAAAGAATTATTCTCTGTTATGAATAACTACCAAGATCTGTATTATCCAGAAAGAAGTTTTAGTAATGCTGATGAAATTCGTTATACATATTGTCTTCATGTGGTGAATCACATGCTGAAAACTCGTATCAAAATTCTGCATCATAACTCCAAAATAGCTCGGAAATCTGATATGTCTGATGAGTATCGAGATCAGGGATTAGTGAGACCAAAGGTGAGAGACCCTCCTATAAAACATCATACATGAGGATTTTTAAAAAATGGTATAAAACATAGGTTATGTTACTCACTGGTAATATAGCTTTTTATTAGTGAAAAAATATTTTAAATCGACCCAATCGTTTTTGAATTATTTTAATAATTTACTACTACTACTTTCCTCATTATATTATTAGTATGGATTATTTTTTGACTGCATTTTGTTTAGATTCTTTTTTTTCTGCACATAGATAACTTTTTTGTATACCATAGTTAGTTCAAATACACCAGATTTTTATGGTGATGTTTTCCTAGTTTAATATTGCATTCCATATTACATTGTAACTGATAACAATAATGCAAATATTACAGGTTTTAATTATGGTACCATTCAAAGATGCAGCATATAGAGTGGTCAAAACATTAATAGAGATATTGGTCCCGAAAGAATCTGGACAGGTTGTGAATAAGAATAGATTTGAAGAAGATTTCACTGGTGGTGAGCTGCTGATGCCAACTAAAAATCCCAAACCGGAAGACTATGAGTTACTCTTTAGTGGCAACACAGAGGACACATTTAGATTAGGAATGACACTAACCAAGAAGACACTAAAGGTTTCTTTTTTTATTAAACTATCTTACTAATATTATAAACGCATGTTTGCATGGTTGGATGTTTGTTAGGATTTGTAGCTTAAATAGATCAATGGACCTTGATAAAATTTGGCAAGGAAATAAAGCATAGTCTCCGAGAACAAATAAGCTACTTATAATTTAATGTGCTTGTGCTTGATTTTTTTTTAATGATGCAATACAATTTTTATTTTTAATAGTGGACTAGCAAGGTCAATTAGTGTCTGAGTGTGTTAATATTATCTATTTAGATGTTCATTTGATTATATTTTACTTAACTGATGTCTTATTCAGAGACAATTTATCAATTCACACAAATATGCCTTCAAGCTTTCCCTTCTCTTGTATTGATTTTTAATTCTTATAATTTTTGTTCCAGCTTTACACAGATTTCTATTCATCGGACATTTTAATAGCTTCTCCGTTAGGACTCCGTATGATAGTGGGTGCGGAAGGTGAAGAGGACCGCGACTATGATTTCTTAGCATCAATAGAAATATTAATAATGGACCAAGCGGATGTTTTCCTGATGCAGAATTGGGATCATTTATTGCATGTGTTGGATCATTTTCATCTTCAACCGAAAAAGACACATGACACAGATTATTCTAGAGTCAGATCGTGGGCTGTTAATGGATGGTCTAAATATTATAGGTAAGTAAACTATCTTATTTTTAATCTTATCTGTAACTCGAATAAGAAAAAAACCTGTATTAAACCACTGTGGTGATAGTATACCGACAGTGATCTCTCATAGAGGAACAGAGTGAGGAGTGGAACAAAACTATAGTTTAAGCTTTCGGCCGCGACTCCGTTCGCAAGGAATTAAAAAAAAATTTAGCCTATCCTTCCAGATTGTATTGTTTTAAGTCGTTACGATACCTTCCATTAAGTATGTATTAGTCAAAATTTTCGCATTTATAATATTAGTAAGACTAAGAACTGTGGTGCTTTAAGCCGCTTTTTAACGCGAAAGCATATAAATGTTTCTCCCTTAGTATTTTCACACATGTAAGAAATTGTGACTATAAATTAACAACTACTTTTTTTATTTCAGACAAACATTAATATTTTCATCAGTGTCATTGCCGGAAATAAAGTCTATTATAAATAGAAAGTGTCAAAATTACGCCGGCAAAGTGCTGTCGGCGAATCCAGTAGAAATTGGTAGCATACAGCAAGTTGTACTGCAAGTTCCCCAACTGTTCCATAGGTTTGTACCCTTTTTTAATTTAATTTGATGTAGAAAAATCACAGATTAATTTTATAAACTATTACTGACACCTTGTCTATGGACAGTTATACTATATTTTTAGATGATAGTATAACTTTTATTATTAATGATATTATCCTTCTATTGTAATCAAACACACTGCTTTGTACTGTATTTTTGGCTGAGCTGTTGCTTTAACTTAAATTCACAATAGTACTAGATGGCGCTACTATCGCGTATTTTTTAATTTTTTGATTGACAACGAACGTAACGAAATTATTATGTTAATAATTTTTTTTTTTACTAATTAGTTACAATAGGATTTAAATCGTGTTTTGTTTTTGTTTCAGATTTAATGCGACGTCTCCAATGGCGGCTGTGGAGAGCAGATTTGAATATTTCGTGAAGGAGATTCTGCCAAAACAACGCGACACTCTGATGAGCCACACCCTCATTTATGTGCCGAGTTACTTTGATTTTGTTAGATTAAGAAATTATTTTAAGAAAGAAGATATTAGTTTTGTACAAATATGCGAATATTCTAAGGTAAGTTGTCTGTAACGATATTTAAATATGTAACATCGTCTTAAATGATAAAGCCATGCTTAAAAAATGCTAAATTCCATTAAAATTTTGACATCTATTCGATTATAAGTGGCGTTTAAGAAGTGAAATGTTAATGATTCGTTCCAGTTTTATTCGTGGATTATCAAGTCCTTGCAACCAAAGCATTAATATTAAAAGCGTGCACACACCTGAAACTAAATTATCGCACAACTGTTTAGTCTCGCTTTGACTCCTATAGCTTTTTAGGAGGTACATCACTCGATTTATAGTTGTGCAACTAAACAGTTGAATTGGCTGCGAAACAATTGAAACAGTTTTGCGATAGTATAGTAAAAGGCGTGCGCCCGCTATAAATATATTTACTATACAGGATGGCAAGATAGCGCGAGCTCGAGACATGTTCTTCCACACTGAGGCACATTTCCTGCTGTACTCGGAGAGAGTCCACTTCTTCAGAAGGTTCAGGATAAAAGGCATCCGGCATATCATATTCTATCAACCTTCTACTTATCCACATTTCTATTCCGAAATGTGCAACCTTATGCAGGTAGGTCTTTCAAATTAGTATATTTTTAATCTATGGCCATAACTATTTTTAATAGACTCATGCTGAAATAAATTAGGTCATCAATAATAAAAGATTGATTTTTTTTATAATGTATAGCGAGCAAGTAACCACCTGAATCCGCCAAAATGTCAAAGCGACCCCTGCCCATAGACATCCGCAATTGCAGATGCGTTGCCTACCCTTAATCGACAGTGGATGAGACGCACATAAGAAGGATAATTTCCCTCCCTGTGCATCTCCACCGTCAAATCTACTGATCATTACAATCCTCACTCAATATTAAAAAGGGTGGAAAGCGAAAGGGACTAAAATTAGACCTTCGGTTTTCTAAAATTAAGAAACGGAATAACGTCCACTTTACGCCTATCTTCTGTGTGGTCGTGGTATTGCAACTGGCGTGCGGCCAAATCTCTATCTACTTTTTAAATATTTGTTTTATTTGCAGGAAAGTAATCAAAACAAATATGGAGGTAGTGAATGTAACATGACAGTGACGACGCTGCACTGTAAGTACGACGCGGTGCGCGTGTCCGCCGCGCTCGGCGCCGCGCGGCTCGCGCGACTCGCCGCATCCGACAAGGCCGTGCATATGTTCGTCACTGGAGACTAATTAAATTCTCACAACATTGATGTTTTTTATTTTAAACCTATGCTCAATAAGTTTGTATTGTTTAAGTCTGGAAGAGTAGCTAAAGAAAAAATCATTTTTTAAGGCATATCTGGTCTTTTTATTTATCATAACTTATTCAGTACAGATAATACAAAACTAAATAGATTCAAAGTTGCAAACCACAGAAATCAAAGCATTCACATATTGATCGATAAAAATAATCGTTTCTATTATTTTTTCCAGTTTCTAAACAAAAAAACAGGGGGTATATTCGTTTCGTGTCTTGATATCTTGTTAATATTTTTAATTAAATTGTTTTCCACCTATAAGGGAAAAGTTTTAGCTTCCCATATTTAGCTAGGAAAAGCGAAGTCATGTCGCAATCAGTGGTATTCTAGTGTTTGAGGCAAATGCCGAGCAATCGATCCTCCTTCTCAAATACTCAGATTTGCAATTCCGCCTGAGTTATAGGAAAGAGCTTTTCTCGCGTACAATTTCCTCTTGCCGTCCTCATTTGAGCCTTATCTTTGAAGTATATTTCGCCAATCCACGCTTAATACAGTAAGGCTGTCCGATCCCATTGAATAAATTATTTTTAGACTTATGCTAATGTTGCGTAATATGTTGAAACTTATACGCTAATGTGTTACATTGATTATAATTGTAGAAGTTAGAGTCATAATTGAAAAACAATTTACAACTGATGTAATTTATTATGTTACTGGAATTCACCGACATTAGCAACGGCACTTTGTAACGTTTCATTTGCGTACATACATACGACCCCTAAAAGTTTTCAATTATAAATTTGGAATTTTACGTATCAAATAGAATATTTAAGACTTTTGCATCCAGCTCAGATATTTAAATAAAACTTCACACTATTGAAAATCAAGGTTAGCGTTGCCATACACAAAGCATAACACATGAGTCCCGATTCTTATGTACTGCATGTAATTTGTTTTTTTCTAATGAAATAGTTTGTTGAAACAAAGATATAGAGATGCATTGTTTCTGGCCGGATTGCTTTAAAAACTTCGAAAGTTTCCTTCCTTCCTTCTCAATATTTTTTATATCATCTAGGTACTTATATATCCGTGATAATAAATTATGAATGAGTATGAAGCCATCTCTTCAAAACAGCTCTAAAAAATCGAGGGCGGCATAAAAGTTAATGTCTAAAAAAAGTTATAATTTATAGACTGTACTTGACGTCTTAATTGTCCTATTTTTATTCTGCTACATTATTTTTTTCGTTGTTTTTTTTTTTACCTAATAAATACATGGTAATCCTACTTAGCTTAATTATCAGTAACATTTTATATTTCACCTTACTTCGTTAATAATTACGATGGTGTATAATTCTATTATATAGAGGAAATTAAAAAATTACTTTATTTCGTAAGTATTTTTACCATTTTAAAATACAATTCATTCGACAATAATAAATAGGTAAACATTTTCACCACAAATAAAACAATTATCAATATAAAGCTCTACAACAATTTTTTTTGCTAAAACTATATTTTAGTGGAATTAAAATGTTGTTCTGCTTTACGAACTAAGGAAACTGTCTTACTATTTAACACTCAGTGATGAATTTCCATTATATGTATTTAAAGGCAATGATGTGGAACTTAACTAAATATTTTGTATCGTTGAGATATAACTTAAATATTTTAATTCAAATTAAGTGGCAGTTTTTATTAGGCTTTATCTATTGTCTATTGTTATAGTAAAGAAAGACGGACAACATTCATATATAAATTAGGCTTTAAAACTACTAAATGTTTAAATAAGAAAAATCTTTCAAATCAACAACATTAACCTATAATATGATAATTACCATAGCTTTGGTATTACATTTGACTAGAACCACTCTATTTTCCAGTCTATTACAAAAAACCCCACATACGCCTGAACACAAAGTTAAATACATGTTATTAACATATCTAAATTATTTCTAATAAATAGCTATTTTTTTATCTGTCCTATCCAAATAGATCACGATTTACACACTCCGTATAAGCTAATGGCAATTTCCTTTTCTCACTTTCAAAACATTCGTTTCAACTACACTTTAATAAGTCATTAACGTTCATTATTTTCACTTCGATTCACAATTAATAGTCTGTTATAGAGTGTCATTTGTTCTTATTCCTGTACGTCATGTGGTGTCCGTGTCGTTGGTTCCGGAATCATTAGAAGTAACATTAACGGGCTTCGTATTTTGGAATGAAGATGTATTCGTTATATTGGTGGGAGATTCAAAATCGAGACCCGTATCATCTGTTGTATTCGCGTACGTTGGCTCTAGAAGATTCGATGGTAAGGAAAAGGTGACGTTCTCGTTCACTGAGGTATTGCTTCGTCCTGCAAAAGATAATATTAATGTTAACTTTATTTTATTTTTGTTATAGAATATGAAAACATGTGCCGATCACGCAGTGGGATCAGGGTAAGGTGATATTTTTCAAAATAGTAGAGATCAAATAGTTTTTTGGTTTCTCTAGAAATATTCTTATTTTTCTAACAATAAGCTAGTAATGTATAATACATCTCCCTATTGTGGCGGAAATTAATCGAAGCTAAGACCGTATTGCTGCCGCTAGGTTACTGCATTGCAGGAATGGCATCTCATTTAGAATCGGATCAGACCGGAGCTATCCTGATTAAACCAATTTGTTGTATTAACTAAATAAAATCTCAAGAAGAATAACGAAGTAAATATCTAGAGGTAACTTTTTTTAAAATACGATACCTCTTCAAGGCACTGTTGAACACAGTCATTCAAGGACCCTTGTAACACATTTTCGCCACAGAAACATCATAAATATAGTCACATTGCGAATTAGAACCCAAAGAGGGAAGCGGATTATAAATAAATCGTTTTAAACCGCACAGTGAATACATAGCAATCTCTTGTATGTAAACAAATTATTATTAGATTAGATACAAATTAATAGAGTATTTAAAAACCTTGGAATGGCGTGTGTTTGTGAGTTATGAATTAAACAGGATAAGTATATTTGTATTTCTACGGTCATTAACCAAGTCCTTGGTGTACTTTATGCTCATTTAGTTCAATGTATTTAATGTAAACATTTTTTTAAATATAAATAACTAGTTGCTCACTTTTTGCTTCGCCTGTTTGTATTTTGTTATGTTTCTATTACATGATAAGAATATTTTCTTCGCCTGAGATGGCCATTGTTTCAAACACTCTAGTACCGAATGTTAGATTCTAGACATTATTTAAAGGTATGTTCTCTATAACAATAAAACGTTCCAGTTAAGACACGAAATTTGTCTATTTTAAACTGGAATTATATTTAGGCCAGATCGATACTTCGATTGCGCTTAGCATTGCAACAGAGTATCGGGCGAGAACATATGCACTATCTTGCTGAGGAACGTAAACATTGTCTTGGAAACATGAGATTTTCAAGATGTGGTATATCGAATAAAATGAACCGGATTCTGTTTGGCAAATTGTGAGCTTTGTAATGTGAATTATTTATAGGCGTTGTTTGGTCTCCCTTGGTGTTGAGTTTGAATACGAAGTCTACAATTAGGGGCTCTTAATCACCAAAAAACTGTTTCACTATGTATTTTATGAAGCAGTATGTTTGGTTGAATAGAAACTTGGATTTCGATTGGTAGCAATGTCAAGAGCTCGTTGCAAACATCGCATTGTCCAATAATTGCATTTTTGTTATTCAAAACTGTGTGATTTACGTAGATTAAGGATAAAAAGTAAGAACAATGTACCGAGTAATCAGTTATGCAGGAGTGGTATTCAGTACGAGCGGTCCGTCTATTCTGGGCAATTCGGCCGAAATCACTGCGTGATTTATATCTTATAAACATGATCAGTGAATTGCCGAGTGCTGGTTATTGTAGCTACCTGCAGCTATATTTAGAGTTATTGCTGCGCCTGGCTGGACCAGCGTTCGCTCATTTCGCCTCTTCTCAAAGTTTTACATCATGTTATCACTTCGATGTTTTATTTATTATCCAGCAATTATAAATTGGCTACATATTAAAATGTTCCTATTTATTTAATGTGAAAACTAAAGTTGTCAAATAATTCGTGTAGTCTTATCGTAACATTCGGTCGGTTCATCTTCGATCACAGAAAAATTAGGCCGCAATCAAAGTCAAAGTCTCAAGTTATGGTTGCATAAATGTGTCAGAGTTTTTATTTACGGTTGATAAGTGTGGGAAATGTGGGAAAATTTTAAAATGCTAACAAGTCTTAGGTAAAAAAATAGCACAAGAAATAGGAAATAGAAAGCAATATAAAGAGATTATAACAGATAGGTAGTCATAAATTTTGCTAAGAATATTATGACACCGGTAGCGTGACGGTCTTGTGGGCGAGCAGCGAGCGATATTCTTGCTTACGAAAGTGAAGCCTCAGTCCAGGAAACGAGTCACTTGCTTGGCTTCGACTTTTATAAACACGTTACATACCTAACAATTGTAAAGTACGTCTGCAACATTGTGCCGACACCTTGATGCACATCTTTACATTTATAAGGTTTATTGCGGTTGAACATTTCAAAAGTTCCGGTCAAGGTAATTTTATATTATAAATGATGCGTAAAATACCTCTAATATTGTAACGTCCTGTTCGTTTTCAGATTCGTAAGCATGAAACTTACACAAAAATTATAAATAAAAATTGTTAGAGCCGTTTCCGCTGTAATTGGAATTTAAAAAATAAATAAAAAAGATAATGTAAATAATAGTTCGTGTTGATAAAACGTCACAACAATAACTCGTTTGATGTGCCAGAATGGGCGCGGATAAAAGTGCAGTGAACGTAAAATGCCGTCGATAGCATAATGAAATCACAAAGCTCACATATTTTATTATCGTGTAATGTCTTTATAATTACACAAATAATTCAGCAGTTAATTTAATGCTGGCCTGTGCTAAAACTGTTTAATAGTTGGCGCTAAAATTTTATGAAGCTTCAGCGGTTGTTTATCATAGCATTCATTGCATAGTTATTGCTTACAAATAAATGTCATACAAACAAAGATGTAAATATAACCTCAGTATTTAAAGTTAGCAGCTACTAATATCGAAATCTCAGTATCAAGGAAGATAGAATTTTGTACTTGTGATAAACAAGAGCATCGCGTGTAGTAATTTTTTTTTTCCAAAAAGAACGCCTCGATTCTTAAGAGAAAGGGGCACAGCTTCTCAGATGTAAATAAATCTCATTTGCTTATAAACTTAAATAACGACCGATGGAATAGATTCCATATACAATTTTACGTTTCGTTTGATTATTTTGCTAAAATGTATCTTAAACCTTACAATAAATTGTCACATGACGAGCTTTCGATTGTGCTTTGTAATTGTGCTTGTGCCAGCGTGTGCATCAAACCGATTTACTAAACATAAGCAATACGTGAGTGACTGAGTCAAAAGCTCATCACTGGCATGGTTTTTTTCTCATTTGTACAACAATTAACGGCGGGCATAGTTTGATTAGTAAGCGAGTTGCTGTGAGCTTTTTTGTAGTCTTTATACATAAAGTATTTCTAAAGTCGCTTGATAACTTGATATAAATACACAAAACTTTGAAAAAAATTAGCTGCTCCAAGCTTAAGACTTTAACGACCGTGATTTTCTGCAGTACTAAAAGTATAGAGTTCTAGAGCT
>NW_013525180.1:998465-1002649 GCF_000836215.1 Papilio polytes
CGGGGATGGGTCAGCGGCTCCGCGCCGGTGTACCACGCGGCGCAGTCGCGCGCACCTCTCCGCGTCGCTGATCAATATTCGCAAACGAAATTTCGCGATACCATTCATTCAAGAAATTTCTAAAGTAATCTCTTGTAGCAATGTTTGTGCAGAAATATTGCAAATCTAATTTAACAGCTTACATTTATCCGTGAAAACGTAAACAATCCAAAAATTTATTATAAACATTGCCGAGAAAAATTTGAAATATGGTACAAAATGATAATGTGAATATGAAGTGAAACACGACGTTTCACAACATCATACTTAAGGGGCAAAACATATCATATTTTAGCGGTTATTTATTTCTTAAAGTTTAAGAGATTTGGGATTATTTTAATTCGCTTATTTTAAACAAATTGGTTCGCAATGCAATTAAGTCCTACATGAAATGGATTAAGAATAGCAATTAATGGATTCTGATACTTTAGAAAAAATAGCACACTGAGCATCGAACTGCGACCGTATAGTAGTTGATACGTTAATTTAGCGCTAAGCTATTTTTGTAACCTTGTTTTGAGTCGTACAGTTTTGAGTAGCAGGTGTGTTTAATTATCTGTGAGACGATTAAGTCTGAAAAGTATACGATTACAGTAAGACTTATTTAAGCTGTTCCACATCGAAGGTGAGGCGGTTAAAGTGGGTCAATGGGGGCTTTGGTCGGATGCAGTGGAGTACACAATGTAGGTTGCTCCGTACATGCTCACATTGTAGGCTTCGCTCTTAACATCATATTTGAGAGTTTAAACTATTTTCAATGACAAATATCTTAATTGCATTTCTATGCTATACTAGCGATGAGACCTCCTCTCCGTTGTTTTACCATAAATTGAACGGGTAGTAAATTAAACATCGATTTAGGAAAAAATAAAGAAAAAAACGATTTTTGAAAATAGTCTATTGC
Source organism: Papilio polytes (assembly GCF_000836215.1). Lineage (NCBI taxonomy): Eukaryota > Metazoa > Arthropoda > Insecta > Lepidoptera > Papilionidae > Papilio > Papilio polytes. Next base: position 999,409 of record NW_013525180.1, read on the forward strand.
GTATGGAAGAAAATGATGTATAAATGCATCATCAAGCATTTAAGAGTTAAATTTGATTTAATATTTTTCGGATTAAAATTGATTTGATATATGATATTTTTGCGATGACTTATTTTATGACACTAAAAGCGTTGGCTTGCCTTGTTTCGTTGCCTTTATAATATGGACATAAAATCGTTTGCTGTAAAAATAAAAAAAAATATGAATCATGGATATAAATGGTCATTATGTAAATAAAGATAGAAAATGTTATAGCAGCTACACAAACAAACTAATGCCATAGATGTGTTTGAATGTAACAGACATAATGAAATAAGATTTGTTATTTGTAATGCTCACGGGGCTGTTGTTGTAATATTAATTGGATTACAAGAAACCTTTCGCGCCCAAACTGATACAGGTAAACTTATTCATCAAATATACAGATATCTGCTTAACTACACCCACGCCGCCAGCAGGGGCATTATGGACAATGATTTTAAAATTTAATAATAACGCGATCCGCTACTTGTTTGTCCCCATTTACTATACAAAAAATATATAATATATGAATATTTCTAAATGTTGCAAGTGAAAAAAGTACAAACTTTAGTTACTTTGGATTATAGAAGCTTCGGAAGCATAAATATTATTAACTACTGGTACTTCACGCTAGTTTTCAAATTAATAAAGAATTTAAAATAGTACAATTGGACTTTGCAAATATAAGCTGTGTATTATTCTAGTTCTATTTAACTATAATCCTTCCTATTGTTTTATATCAAACTAGCTCTTGACTTCGTTAAATAAAACAGCGTTAAGTTCGGTTAAAATCGGTCCAGCCATTACGGAGATTACCCGGAAAAACGCGGTCTTGCGGACAGAAAGACAGAAAATGAAAGAGAAAATACAGAAAATGTAATTTAGTTGTATACATCCCAAATACATCATGTTTACGAAATACGACAGTTTTATATAACATACACTCTAATTTTATTATCTGTATTGATGTAGATTTCTCGGAAATGTCCGATGCCATGACCCGATGTTTTAAAGGCTTCTCAGTCCTAGATTAGATGCACGTCTTTACACCCTTTACACAGAAAGGGAGCTTAGCGACAGCACGAAACCGCATCGTGCGAGATCAGGCAAATATGCTGATAACTTGCAAGGCTTCGCCGTAATCGTAATTTTGTTTACTATGTAGCTATGAGAAGTGTCAATCATTCTTTGAAGTCGGACAACAGTAACTTAACACATTCTATGTCACTACGATGTTTTGCTGAAACTGACTTCGCCAGTAGAGTTGGCGGCACTGAGAGTGTTAACAAATCTTTTGACAAGAACAAGCACATAAAATCTGATATTAACTTCAGTAATACTCAAACGTAATTTTAGTTATATGCATTTATATGTCTGTGTTATATCTGAAATCTGAGCGTTGAACGTTTTACCTAACTATAATTTTGGTATCAAGCTACAATTAAACTGTAATTAAATTGAGAAGCAAAAGGTTAGCGTGGTATGACATGTTATGTGACGAGATGATGGGGTCATAAATCGGAAAGTGTTAAGAATGAATGTGGATGGCTACAAAGGAAGAGGAAGACCGAAGAAAGTATGGATGGATTGTATGAAAGAGGATATGCTTAAGAAAGGAGTGGATTCAAATATGACGGCTGATAGAGATGCATGGAAGAGCAGCACATACTATGCCGACCCTCCGTAAGGGATAAGGGCAAGTTGATAATGATGATGATGAATTTTGGTATCAAGGTTTTATGCCTGACGTGCCTAATGTTCTTTTCTATGTAGTTTTTTTAGCATACCGCGAATTTGTTATAGTAATATTAATAAAATAAACCTACATTTTCATAATCAGGGCATTGTAATCTAGTAGAATTTTGAAATACAAGCAAATGTTGTGTTGTGTCCAGCTTACAACTCATAACAACATATATCGCTAAATGACCAATGAAATGGATGGTCTAGAAATTCAGAGATGTGCGTGAAATAAAATTCTAATACGTCTAGAACAAGTTAGAGGTGCCGAAAACCCAATTATAGTTTTCTTCTTCATGTGGTGCATGAAAGAAGGAAATACCCCTTAGACGAGTATAAAATTTTTCGTTCTCTTAGTTCAATCTGTTATATTTAACGCTGGTGTTTATTGTCAACACAATATGCACTTGACCAAGCCTAAAGAGTTAAAAACATTATGATTTTTATTGAAATTTGTTTAAGGGCCTGTCCAACCACTGGCTAATCTATAATGCCAGTGGTTTGACAGGCCCTAGAGGCAGAGGAGAGATAGAGCCTAGAGGCTCAGATAGCTTAAAAATGACGTCACTGTCAGATAAGGGAACAAAAACCGATATTTCCATCACATATTTTACACGTTAGGTTGTTAAAAGACAATTTACAATTTGGTTGGATAGGCATTTAATATTGTTGTTTTTTTTTATAATGAAAGTGGGCAAATGAGCGGCGAGAACACCGAGGTGTTCAGCGACGTAGACCACCTCGGTGTTTGTTTAACAAGTTGTCAAGGAAAAATACATCAAATGTGTATTTCATTGTAATGATGTAATTACCGGATATTCGATAGCAATTAATCAATTACTTTGCCACAGTTTGCTGTAGGTATCACTTAATATAATTATTGTAAACGTTGCGTTCCGCCATCTAATTAATTAAACGATAAACAGGCTCATTTACTTGATGACTTTTCATAAACTAATTAAAAAGTCAAACAGTAGTGTAATTGTATAACTACATATTTCCTCCAAATAAACATAGTGTCAGTGACAATGGCTAATTAATTAAATTAACTTTTGTTATCACATTGTATTCTATTTTTCGAAGATCAATTATTACTTAGTTATATTTTTACTATATGTATGATATTATATGATTAACTTGCGTATATATGGATTTACTATTCATAAGATTGTATGTAGGAAATTATTGAATAATTTAGTGAATAAAAGGAAAGTCACCACGTAAGTATAGATACTCAAGATACTCGTATATAAAATGTGTATCCGTTATCTCTACCAAGCTCTCTGATTGTATGTTGTTATATAGTAATATTTATTTTAATAGGCACATTATAAAAATGATAATTTTATTATTTGGGTGATATTGTGCTTATTTAAAAGAGGAACATACCCAGGTAACCGAAATCGTAGTAATCGTCGGTGTGGTTGTGCAAGGCGAGTTGACCGGCGTGGTCCTGGCGGGCGGCGAGTCGCGCACCATC
>NW_013525180.1:1002819-1005353 GCF_000836215.1 Papilio polytes
ATATAGCCGGTATGAAGTGGCGGCGTGTGCCGATTCGCGTATGGGCCGAGCGAGTGCGGCGGAGTCGCCTTCCCGTGCGATGCGCGCACTTCTCCCGCGCTAAACCGATTAACTCCACGCGTCATGAACTCACGAAACCTACGAGACATATTAAATTTTATATCCCACTAAAGATATCTATTCGGAGCGGACTTTAAAACTCATTCATGACACGGAAATAGACAAAATAGATCGAGTTTACGATCGAAGTATTAATTTTGAACTCATATTTAAATTGATTGCGCGAAAAGCAGGAATAATTTGTTTACTTTAATGAAAAAACTTGTATTAAAAGTTTCAGAATGTTTTTCTAACGTTATGTTTATGAACTCGGACGTCTTGGTCTTAAAGAAATTTGAAAAGTAAATTGACGGCTCGGCAAATATTTCGTACGTCCATGACGCGCTGGTATCTTACGGGTGATGTTTATTTTCTTTGAACAGCATCGCGATGTCTGGTTGAATGCTTCAGGAATAGCATTTTTAGATATAATAACAATTATTTAACCTTTTTTTATTAGATTTAAATGAACACTTGAGTGTTTATGATAACTACAACGGATAGGACCAATTTTATCAGTTTTAATTTATCATCCCCCTATCAAATAAAAGGTGTGTTCTAAAAATATAGCAGATTCCTAAATAACAATACTGTATTACAAAGGTGCGTGTAGGTAGTAGGTCTTATTAAATAGGAAGCAATGATTGACAAATAAGACATAATACCATATCTCGTGACACAATATGAGATTAAAGTATTAAAAAATATAGTGTCCTTGGTTACATGACCTCCTCCGGTCAGTGACGATGTACTTTTGAATACTTCCTGCGGGATTATGTCGCTCGATATAGTGCGTAGGTAAAGCTAGGATTACACTCGTAATCCGCTTCAAGTGACAAGGCTTAATTAAGAAGGCTCGAATGGAATCAATTGTTGTTTAACTTTGTTATTTATGGTAAGAGTCATCTTAAAGAAAGTATTATTATAAGCTGTTCGCAACTTCGTCGGTACCGAATGGTAATTATTATCTTACATCTTACAAATATTATAAATGCGAAAGTTTGGATGGATGGATGTTTGTTAGAGTTTGTAGCCGAAACGGCTGACGGATCTCGATGAAATTTTGCATAGATGTAGAGTATGGTCTGGAAGATCACATAGGCTACTTTTTATTCCACGCGGACGAAGTCGCTTGCGAAAGCTAGTTTCTTATATTTACGAAAATACTGCACTGGTAACATTGATAATTAATTACATGTCAAGAGTTTAACATAACGAACTTTTTTTTGCAAAATTTTATTATTTGGTACAGATGTCCTATCTGAACTCCAGAAGATTCTGTCGTATTTTATCGACTTAAAAAAGGGAGGAAGTTCTTAATTGGGTGGTATATTTAACACCTATTATGTCTGTATACATTTCTCGTATATAGTTATTTTGCAGTTGTCACTATGTAGGAGAATATCCGAAAATCATTAGTGTATGAACACCATATGACACACACTTTCTTACTACGATTTTATTTTGTTAAAAAAGTTAACTTGCTGGGTATCATTTTTGTATAATACTACAAATTAAGGTAATATATCCACCGTAAAACGGTTAAGCGATTATCAATTTTCCAAATTTGCAGAAGTACCACCCACTCTGGAGCTCTGGGAGTTCGTTCATCCATTAAAGGTAATTGGATTGGCTAGCGCATGTGTCCCCGCACAAAGTGATCGGGTATCGACTTATTTTCGCTTCGCTATCAATCATCATGCCGCTAAGGGACATGACATACCTTCATTACATTTCTCTACGTCCCTAATAAAGTGTCAATTAAGTAAAGGTACTTTCGGGGCTACTTATTTAAAATAGTTATCATCTACGTAATTTTTGTTTGTCGGGCTCCAAGATTTCTCGTAAATTTTAGAAAGAAAGATAGCCTACAAGCGCAAACACCATATCAAACATTCACATTGTTATTTTAAGATTGGACTTTAGGAGAAAAAAAACAATAAATCAGCATCAATATCCTTTACCAGTAAATAAACCAACATTATTTATATAAAATTAGTATACAAAAATATATTTATCACAACTTATTTTTTATTTTCTTTTGTAATGATTCCTTCAGCACGCGGCGTAGTATCTTGCCTGATGGATTTTTGGGTATTTCGTTAACGAATATGATGCCGCCCCGGAGCTGGCTAGATCGCGATAACTGAAATATAATTGTTACAAAAATAAATTTAATATAAATTTAACCCAAGTTATCAATCAAGTTTCATTAGGCGAATAAAACTATTTTTTCAATTCTGTTACTATACGAGTTACAACTGTTAAATTTATTTTAATCTACGCCAATTATAAATGAAATTTCGTATAAAAATATATATGCTTTTATATCCCTCGTCAGGTTTCCTACATACCCTTGTGGCGGTAAAATCCAGTAATTCCTTCTCAGTGAGCTGGTGTCCGGGTTTAAGGACTACGAATGCTGTAGGCAGCTC
>NW_013525180.1:1005501-1057105 GCF_000836215.1 Papilio polytes
TTTATTGGAGGAGATGTTTTTTTTTAAAGAAAATCATTTTCTTCGATCAAATCATAGTTAGACCTAGACAGAGATGGATGGATTGCGTGAAAGGTGACATGATCGAGAAGGGAGTGATGACTGAGATGACGGATGATAGAGGTATTTGGAGGACGAAAACCCGGCGCGCCGACCCTACGGGAGTAGGACTCTCCACTACCTTAGATGATTTATTTTTTCTTTATTCTTGGCAACATGCATACAGGAAACCATCTCTCTCTTTACTTATATGCCCGTAGCTGTAACAAATCAAATATCCTGCTAGCTAAGTAGCTAGTCAGTACCTGGAATGCACGTGTATTCCAGGTACTGGCATGTCTGTTAGTATCTGGCCCATACCAGTAACTTGTATGCAAGTGTAATTTCATACCTGATGTCCTTTATATTTGATTAATTCTTTAATCCTCTCCACGATGAAGAAGTATCCGTCGTGGTCATAGTATCCGATGTCGCCGGTCTTAATAAATCCCTCATCGTCCATGATGTCGCGGTTCGCAGCCTCATTGCCAAGATAGCCCTTCATCACGACGGGCCCTTTGATACAAATTTCCCCATTCTCTAAAGGTCCTAACCTTTTTCTAGATTTTACGTCGACAACCTATGATAAAATAAAAAAAATCTTCGGTAACTATTTCGGCTTAACATAGTTTTTACACTTACGTACAATCAAGGAATCTGGCAGTGTTCCACTTTAAAAGCTAGAGTCGTTTGAAAGTTTTGTCCACATTTTTTTTAATATGAGAAGGGGGCAAACGAGCGGCGGGAACACAGAGGTGGTCAACGACGCCCATGGACATCCGCAACACCAGAGGAACATTATGACAACGACACGAAACAATAAGACACAGTTTTTTTAAGAGGCGGAGTTTGTTTCGTTGTAAGGAAGAAGGCAATTGTTCTGTAAATGAAACACCACGGATTTTGCGACTGTACAAAAGAGACACTAAACGTACTTTAACGCAAACTCCCGGTAGCGGCGGGCCCCCGCTGCCCGGCTTGTGAATGGTGGCGTCGTCCTCCGGGTCTTTGGTGGCCGCGGTCGATGTTTCCGTCATACCGTACGCTTGCAAAATACCCTTGCAATTCGGAAAGCTGCATAGAAGAAAAAAAACTTTGCAATTTACTAACAATATATGAACTGAGTGACTACTACTTATCGGGCTTACATTTTAAATCAATTCATAGTAGCGAATATTCAAAATAAAATAAATCTTGGAATCTCTTAAAACTGACACATAGTGAGTAATTGTCACTAATCGGTTTACTTAGTAAGCAATTAAGAAATGTGAGTGCGTTAGTGCTTATGTAAATACCGTCGCATGACTTGTCTGATGGTGTCAGTGGAGAGCGGCGCGGCGGCGCACCACGCCAGCTTCACTGACGACATGTCGTATTTCTCCACCAGCGGAGATTTCGTGAAGAATATCATCATAGGAGGTACTGTGAATAGCACATTCACCTGCCAAATGTATTAATTATAAGGAAATCTTAAAAAGCATCAACTTAAAGGTACGTTCAGATATAACGAATGCGATGCGAAAGTGCTACAGCAATTTTATAAACTTTTTGCTCGCCATGGACACAACCAATTTTGTGGAACCCAATTTTTTATAGATAATGAAACAGTAATAGAACCTTATACTTCTCAATTGCTTGCAAGTATTGTTCCGGAAAAAAACCGGGGAAGTATACAATCATCTTGCCGTTGGTGAGGTTATTAATGGTAGTCATAAGGCCGTATGCGTGGTACCACGGCACTACCGTTAAGTAGCATACCCGCAACCGACTCTCCAAGCTGTCGCTCCTGAAGGAGAAGTTAAGTGTTACATTCAGCAAAGCTTCACAATTATAGCTACATTTCAATAATAACGTACATTAAATTAGATGCAGCATATAAAGAGTTTAGGTGAGTCAACATTACACCTTTGGGAAGACCAGTGGTACCCGAGGAATACAATAGGTAAAGTGCATCTACAGCGCCTTGCACATCTCCAGTTTCAAATCCCTGTGGCTCTACCTTCACATATACGTTGTTAAATGCCACAATGTCACTGTCTACAGGTTGTCCATTCATTTGAATATATGTTTTTATACAGCCCGCCTGTTTATACAGCGCTAAGTTTTGTTTGAGTACTACTTCCGATGCTATCAGTATGGAAGGTTTTGAAATATTTAAGACGTGAATAGCCTCATCTAAAACCAAAATAAATAATTAATTCATTCATGTTAAACGAACGTAATATACAAAACCGCAGAAAATTGATAATCGTTCAATCGAGTAGCCCAATAAATAAGTTACTCGCCTTTAGTGTATTGTGGATTAAGTGTTGTGATGGTGGCACCGCAGCACATCGCCGCCATGGTGGCCACCATGTACTGCAGCCTGTTCTCGCTGCACAGCGCCACGATCACACCGCGCGTCACGCCATACCGCCTCAAGCCGGTAGCAAAGCTGACCACGTCGTGTAGGAGTTGTTTATATGTTATTTTTTCATCACTCCCACCGTGAACCTTAGACAAATAACCTTAACTTAAAAAAATAGATTTGATTGTCGGCTTGTCCCTTTTTCCTAACCAAAATCCCCCAAAGCAGTGTGGATAAAAGAACTAGAAAAAAGGAGCAAGCCTATTTGTCTTTTTATGAAAATTAAAATCTACCTTCTACCATTAACTGCTACGGCATGGCACTGCTTATAGTTCAATAAGTAATTTAAAACTTAAATCTTACCAAAGCAATCTTCGTATCGTCTGCACTGTGCTCTGTTAGTTTGTCAATAATGTATTGTCCAAAAGATAAATGGGCTGGAACGCTTAATGCTGGCCCACCGTAAACCACTCTGTTCTTTATAACCATTTTTGTTTACAAATACCCAATGTACTTGATTAACTGTAACAAATATAACTATTATAAATTCGAATTTACATAAGCTATTCACATTTAACAACAAAATTAGAACTAAACAAATTTAAGATAAAAAGGTGATATAATATTAGGTAAAAAGATAAGCAGTTGATATTATTGTAATTTTATTTGGAAAGGTAAAAATATCGTAGTCGTATCGCTTAAGCCGCTATTTTCTCCCACATTTAATAATTTGAGAGTAGCCCCAGTGGTAGAGAAGGTGAGGAGTAAAAGATTAGCATGGTATGGGCATGTTATGAGGAGGGATGAATCGCATGTTATAAGGAAAACGTTAGTTATGAGTGTGGAGGTACACCGGTAGAGGTAGATCTAGAAAGAGGTGGATGGATCGCGTTAAAGGTGACATAATCAAAAAGGGAATGATGACTGAGATGACGTGATAGAGTTATTTGGAGGATAAAAATCTGTTACGCCGACCCTACGGGTGTAGAATAAGGAGGACGATGATGATGATTTAAAAATCGGACGGAAAATTCTTGCTACAAATGTTTTCTTTATTAAATGTTCTTATTGCTTTCGTTCCCTCTAATCAAACTCTGCTCTAGACTTGTAGCTGTATAAAGTTTGTAAAAGCTTATATTTATTATTTTTAACAATTATTCAAAACTCATTGCAGTCAAGCCTTAAGTTTAAACAATATTCGTCGACATTTCTATTAAAAAAAATTTTTTTTTGAAGGCTGTAATTCTTCGGGCGTAACTGATAAATGCAAATCTTGAGGCGATTAACTTCGATCTTTTTACTAAGTAATAATTTTGTCTTCACACGTGGATGGGCGTGTACGAAGGCGTGCGTGGCATTTTACGGTAAAGTCATTTAATTATATTTATTGGTAGAAAATATAAGTCATTACAATAATGCCTGTTACCTGATGGTAATTGCGTAAATGACTAATCCACAAAATTCTGGCGTCATGTACCCACAGTCGCGGAAATTCGTGGTATTCCACTTACAGAAAAAAATGCCTTGATCCTTACATCAAACTCCGCCTTTCCTTACAAATGTAATGTAATGTACTTGCGCAATCGACGGAATAATCATTCGAACTACTAACCAACCTTTTTTCTTACAGACACTTTTAAAAGCTGCTTCCTATTGGTTATTGTTCTGAGCCGTTATGTCAATATAAACAAAATGCTTAAACGACTGTAGCTTATAAGATGGAACCACCAGATTCCCCGACTGTACGTACGAGTGCGAGCGGCAGTTTTTCATTAACCATCAATTTATTACCTCAAATTACCTATCCGTTAAGTACATATCTCGAAAGCAAAAACCTGTGTAATCTGTCCTTGGGTAATGACGCATGATTCTCGATTATCTACATTATTGTACAAATAAAATCGGACTTTGCCTCCCACTTTACAATATCATTCAAAAACAATACAAAAAAAATGTTACATTTGAATAATCGAAGACAATGGTATGGACTAAAGGTATGGAAACAATAAAGTTTAGGAAAATGTTGCCTTTTCACGTGAATAATCAGCTTTCTTACCACAAGAAAGGGATATAAACGGAAAGAGCGCTTCTGTTTTTGAATAAGTTAAGTAGGTACTAACGAAAAGTTGTTACTAACAATTAGTAAAGCAATAAAAATTTCTTAATAAGAGTTCCGTGGTTAGTTATTAAACTAATTCTATCGATATTAATCGATAGAATTAGCCTTCCCCATTGTGAAACTTACCCAACAATATTTTTTTTAATGAAAATTTAAACTTACGCGCGTAAACTTTCAAGCATGTCCACCGCCCATGGAACTACAACAAGATATGATAAATATTCAAATAAGCCTTATTTATCTTAACGTATAGGCAATTTACATTATTTTAAATTTAAATCTAAAAAATATTCAAGTGAAGAATGTAATAAAAACGTTTTAGATTATAATTTTTAATAACATAAGAGATAATTAAAAAAGAAGGAAACAGCATGAGATTAGAGATATTTATTTATTACATCGCATTGACGCATTCGCTTATGACGCGACTATATTAAAAATTAACCACAAGCAATTAATGTTAGTATAAAACAACATAGGTACAATTGGTGCATGCATATTTCTATATATTTTAATTCTACGTTGTTAAATTATTTTAAGGTCAATTTATCATAGGTTGTATTAGAAAAACAACAATATTATATCATATGTACCTACCTACTTTGTGTGTCCATAATGAAATAATCTTATCATTTACCGATAACACAACCAAAAACAAAAATGCTACTTAATACTTAAGTAACTGTAAGTAACCGTGAAATAATGTCACTTTGTAATATAAAATACTTGTAAAAATCACTACAGAATTCGCCAAATTAATGTAAGCTTTAGCTTTGCCGATATGTCTTTTTTAATAAAATAATGTGATATTCTAAAAATTTAAGGTTGGTTGACAAAATGTTTCAATGTCCGTGAATTTGGTTTGCTAATATGATCTGCTAAACTGACAAACATTGCCAAATGTCAACTTTGTTATCATTTATCAATACTTAGGTTAGAACCTGGATTTGAATTAACCTTGATTTTTATTTCTCACACATTCCTTTGTTAGCATTTTCCTATTATCAATTGCTTGAAAAAGATTACGTACGATTAATCAAGTCTTATAACAATTTGACTGTTCATTCCAGTTAAAAGTGTCTGGCGAAAGAGATAACAGGTGAATTAAAAAAAAAATACTCAAAAATGCCGGCTACTATTCACAACAACGTCGTTTCTGGTCCTGAAGAAGTTCTCATTCCAGGTCATTTATCCTATGGACAATTTATATACGATAAATTTAAACAAGCTGAGAATAAAATTGCTCTGGTAAGAAGGAATTAAGATTTTTTTCGGAAATTAACGGTTCAGTAATCTATCATTTCCGTATATTTTCATTCTAGATAAGTGCAGAGACGGGAGAGAGTGTTACTTACAAGTATATTTTGCAATGTAGTGTAAATTTGGCAGAAGCACTCAGATCACTTGGACTTAAGAAAGGAGATGTGGTAGCACTGAGCAGTGAGAATCGCTTTGAATTTGTTGTAGCGTCTCATGCTGTGATCTTTTGTGGTGCTACACTGTCTACTCTCAATGTCACTTATACACCAGGTATGTAACAGAGATGTTAATATTTACCCCATTCACCCATTGGTTAAAATTAATTTAGATTGTTTTTGTTTAAAGTAGCTTTATGCACTTCTACTTCATATTTACTTTAAATAAATCAAATTTCACATTAATCTATTTGTAGGATTTCCTACAAAAAGGATACAATGTTTTCTCTTCTTCTTTTACAGGGGAATTGACACACATATTACAAATTATAAAACCAAAGTTTATATTCTCATCGCCAATTATTGCACAAAATTTATATGATTGTAGCAAAGATTTAGAATTTGTTAGAAATATTATATTATTTGGAGAGTATGATGTTGTGCCATCGATAGTCTACAATGACCTGGTTAAGAAGCATGTGGATATTGATGACTTTATGTTGGCCGATGTCAATGGAGCTGATGATGCTGTAGCCGTGATGTGCTCCTCGGGTACAACCGGCTTGCCGAAAGCTGTCATGCTTACACATGTTAATTTTCTTACATTATCTGCTCATATGAAGTAAGTTACAGTAAATGTTTTGATTATTATAAAGTTACCTTCTATCGATTCTTCAATTAGAAGACTTCTTACAACTTTCATGCAAAATATCACAATATAGATGTAACATTTTCAAATAATATAGTTTTATTTTTTGTTACTATTTTTCCAGATATTACTTAGCAGAATCTCAAAGGAACAAGAATCAGGTTGTTAAAACTGGTCTATCCTTGATACCATGGTTCCATGCATATGGCTTCATTACAACAATGGCAGTCATGTGCATGCATATTGAAGTGGTATTCCTCATCCGTTTTGATGAACAACAGTTTTTAGAAACCATACAAAAATATAAGGTACGCTTCATACATGTAAACTGCAAACTTTTTATAGAATGTCTAATATTTCCATAATTGCGCATAAAATTAACTTAAATAATAAGAAGAAAGATATCTAGGTATATTTTAAATTATCTCATGTAACTGATAATAATTACTTAGTATTATAAAAAAAAATTGTTACTGGCCAGCAACAATTTATCTTTGTAATCTATAAAAAATAAAATTCTGAACATTGTTTTTTTATAATAAATTGCAGGTTAATATGACAACGATAGTCCCGCCACTAGCAGTATTTTTAGCCAAGAATCCTTTAGTCACAAAATATGATCTAAGTTCTCTCACTGAAATTTGGTGTGGAGCGGCCCCGCTGTCCAGTGACATACAGAAAATGGTCTGCCAAAGGTAATATTGCACTTCATACTAAATTTTTATACTAGCTGTGTATTATATTTTTCGCTCTGTGACCTAAGTATTGGTTTATAACAAGATTGTTGATAGAATTTTACAAATCAAATCCCAACTTTGTTACAATATTCATTCATTTATCAATTTATGTTATGAAAGTGAAAGTTTGGATGGATTTGTTACTATGTACCTCCGAAAGGGATTAACATATCTAAATGAAATTTGATACCAATGAAAAACATAGTCTGGATAAAGACAAGTTTTTTATACTCATAATGTGAGTAAGTAATATTTTTATTACAGAATCGGTATAGACTTTATAAAACAAGGTTATGGTTTAACGGAGGTGACAATGGCGTGTTGTGTGGACCTAACTAGCGGTGAAAAGATTGGCTCCTGTGGAACTCCTGCTCCGGGAATGAAGATAAAGGTATTATTTTGCTTTAAAACATAAATAAATTAAAGTTCACAATTTTTCTGTAATAAATATAAAAGGTCATTCAAAAAATGCATTGTTGATAAAGGAAAAAAAACTTCCCACATTTTTTTTTCCGGATGCAGAAACAATAGGACATGTGTCGTGTTAAGTCAAGTATGAGATCAAGGTTTTCTGTCTACTTGAGATTTTCCTGCAACTGATGTGAACTAGTCACAAATACTTTTTAAAGAATCAATATTATTTTATTATAAATTAATCCGATAAAATAATAAAAAAAATAGTGATTTTTAGAGATAATATTTATTGAATCATTTTTTTTTTTTCATATCCCTTATAAATATTGTTCCTAGGTGATAGATATTGACAATGGTAAGTTATTACCTGCAAGAGAGAAAGGGGAGTTGTGGATAAAATCTCCTTTACGTATGAAAGGGTACATGGGGGACCGGGAAGCGAGTGACGCGCTCATCGATGCTGAAGGTTACGTGCGGACAGGGGACATCGGATATTACGATGAAGATGGATTCTTCTATGTCGTTGATCGACTTAAAGAGCTTATTAAATATAAAGGATTTCAAGTAAGTAACATTCTAGTCTACAAATAAGTGGTCATGGTCTAAATTAAAAAAAATAACCTTGGAATTTTTTTTTGATTTTTTTTGCAATGCTAGCTCATTGTCTAAATTAAAAAAAATAGATTAAAGAAACTTTTTTGTTGGTTTGCAATTTTTATGATAATCATGATGATGTAAATAAAAAAAATGACCATAGAACCTATTTTTTGTTTCTTTTAAATGCTTGCGCATTGTCCAAATAAAACAAAATGAAATACGAACAATTTTTTTTTGTTTACAGTGCTTGCTCATTATCCAAATAAAAAAAAAAGATTGTGGAAATTTTAGTTTAAATAAGTCCATTTTTTATTACTTCAAAATCACATATATTGTTTACAAGTAGGTTGTTGTGACTACCATTAAAATAAAAAAATTGCATCAGAACATCTTCCATGACAACTATGATCGTGATCTAAAATAAAAAAAAACTGCCACTATCATATAAAAAAAGTTTGTTATCGATGTATAGGTAGCCCCTGCGGAGCTGGAAGCTCTGCTGCTGCAGCACGAGGGCGTGGCGGAGTGCGGCGTGGTGGGCGCGCCCGACGAGGTGGCGGGCGAGCTGCCCACGGCCTTCGTAGTGCGGCTGCCCGGCTGTGACGTCACACAGGAAGAAATCATACAATACGTAGCCTCAAAGGTACAGCACTTTGTATTCAGACATACTAGCTATCGCCCACGACAGTCAAAAAACAATGTTTTTTGCTATCCTCTACATCTATGCCGAATTTCATGGAAATCCATTCAGTGGTGTTCACTAAATGCGACCGATTTATAATAATAATAAGATATAGTGAGATTAGTAAGATAAGATACAAAGTCACGCCATGTTGTGGGAAAATATGCAAGTAATTGTTAAATCCTAAATAAATTTAAAATTGCTTGAATTTTCGTGATATTATATAAACTAGTCGATGCCGCCGCGAGAAAAATAGACGTGAATAATTAAAATTATAATTAGCTTACAAATTAAATACTTCGTTACTTACAATATGACAGACGACACATTTTAATTGATTGGAGTTTAAGTCTGGCCCTATAATTTACGATGTTGTTACATATTTGAATGTTTTAGTATTTGGTCATAATTTCATTACTAAAAAGTGTATCATAAAGAGGCAGATTGTAGCGTCCCTACTAAATTTTTTATTTTCTTTATTACAGTAATATTAACTTTAAATAATTAGACATTTAAAAAACATCATCATGATAAATGTATTAAAATCAGGTATTTAATATGAGTTAATTTACAGGTGTCTCCAGCAAAACATTTACGTGGCGGAGTTATATTTGTTGACGATATACCAAAGAATGCGTCCGGGAAGATATTACGTCGTGAACTTAAGGCGCTGTTACCAAACAATATTGCTAAAAGCAAACTGTAGATATTAGCAAAATTATAGTATTAATTCCTAGTCACAAGTGATTGTGTTTTTTATATCAAAACGTTTTTTGTTGATTTTTCTTGCCGCAGGTATTGGATTTTACAATTTTTACACGTTAAATGTACCATTGTATGGTGAAGGTTTTAGTTTTAACCTCCCCCCTCCCCACTGTTATATATTACATAAGTATAAAGTGATTTAATATAACGAAATTACCTCGTTTTCAAAAAACCTTGAACTTATTGTTCATATCAAATCGACTCAAGAATGGCTTTGCAACATACAGTAATAAAAATTGCCATTTATTGCTCTCTAGACAACACTCAGAATCGTCGGTCGCTAAGAACGTAGATTTGGTATTATTTGCAATAGGATTCTGTTTTAGGAAGCATTCTGAGTGTGATTGCTGAAGAGATTTAATCAAATGACAGTCGTATGATATTTTATTTTAGATAACATTTTTACATTCCTTGTTAATTATTTCGTTTTTGTTGATGGTGCAAATAAAAAACAGAAGTACACAAACATCTTTTATTTCCCTCTATATACATATGTACAATATTATACAAAATCACTTTTTAGATTGTAGTTCTTTTAGTTCTTCAGGTATTTTGCTCAATGCATAACTGTGCAAGTCGTTATTGACCGCTGCGAGGACTCCGGTCTTGTTGAGTCTTTGCTCCGAGGCTCCATATTTATAATAGTTGCCGAGGATGTCTGTCAGCTTGCCCCCCGCAGCACTCAGCACCGCTTCCGGCGCGCACGTGTCCCATTTCTTACAACCACTGGTAGCGAATACATAAACAGATGCTATACCTTCTAAAAGCTGTAAAACCTACAAAAACACAAAATTAATATTAAAAATATACATATCTTAATAAGTTTAATATAAAAGCTAAACAAATACATTTGAGAATTTAAAAAATACACAAAGTATATTTTTTAAACAGCAAATCGGCAAAAGCCAACTGATTTTTCAAATAAAACCTAAACATTTCCTTATTGGATCATTTAGTCTAATAACTCTTGTAAAGAAAAAACTAATAGTCAAGGTTATATATATCACCTTGTAATGTAATTGAAACCTTTCTCAACTATCAATAATAATAGCAGTATTTATTTAATTTTATTGCATTGTCAAAAGTTTATATTGGTTTTAGAAACGAAATAAATAGAAATAGATAAATTCTGATACATGTTTTCTATTGAATGGTAATTAATAAAATTTACATCATTTTCAAACTAGGCTACTTATCAAAACAGTATATATTCTTCTAATCAGATACATGACATTTTCTTATCAATTATTGCATTCATTGGTTTCTAACTGTAAGCAATCAACTGATAATTTGTATCATACCATAAAACAGCAACATTGTCTAATAATAATCTATATTTATTTATTAAATATTTCCTATGATAACAAGATGACCGCGAGAATTAAAAAAAAATAGCAAGTAACTTTGCTTCTACATCTCTGTCAAGTTTCATCAAGATCCATTTAGTTGTTTTGGAGATATGAAGTACAAATTTTGCATTATTTGCATAATATTGGCATGAACTATACTGGAAGAGGCATAATTAAAATTTAAACATAGGGTAGGCTCTAAGCCCCTCAGTATGGATGTCTTGTTAGCTTGTATGTTTAACTGCATTAAACTGTCTCTAGTGTATATTTAAAGTCACTTTTCATATTTGAAATCGAAAATGTTGTATTTGAAAAAAATATTTACCTTATAACCAGCACCACCAACCCTTAACACCTGACTGGCATTCATAGCTTGCAATCCTTTCTCCGCAAGGGCATTTGAGTGACTCCTTGTGGTGGTGACAATCAGGGAATCTGGTGGAGGGGCTGGAGTGAACCCACCTACGCCCACACCTTGCAAGCCCCAAATAGTCCTTCCCATTTTCTTTTCCCCGCCATTTAGAGTCTTATAATAGGGCTGGTGGATAACACCAGCTACTGGTTTCTCATTTACCGAGATTCCAATCAAAACTGTCACATGTTCCAGAAAACCTATAACAATAAAGAAATTCTATTATCAAAATAGAAAATGGAGTATTCTCATGCAGCATGCAATATGCAAATGTCATAGAAAACATCCCTGAAGTGTTTGTGTATTATACAAGAAAAATGATTATTAATAAAACCCAGTAGCAATCAGGCCATTGACAAAATTACATTGGAATTATAATAAATATTAGAGTAAATTCATGTTTGTTAATGAGTTAGGAAATTTATCATTGACCTTATGTTTAAATACACAAAAAGCTTGCTACCTACTACTTTCAAACATTCCATTTACCATAATTTGATTGAAGTAAACTTAAATACCATTTAATACTAATAAATGGATGTGTCAAATACATTTTCCATCTTTCCCATGGATCTCTCTTCAACATTAGGGCACCTAGAAGATTTTAAACAACTTAAGGGATATTTTGATTTTAATTATAGAAAAACATTAGATATATATATTAAACCATGAATACTATTTGTATCAAATAAATTTTTGAACTACCCTTTCTTGAAATTAAATATTTCAATTGGCAAAATCTATTGTCTGTGAAAAATCAATTAAACAAAAGTAATTAAAAGCAATTCAGTTCATTGCCACTTCCTATTTTGATTTAACCTTGCTAAATGTTCATGACCAAGAAAACAATTTTTTATCTATGTTTTTTAAGCTTTTAATACGGTTTTTCCAATAATTAAATTTCGTGCTTCAGAAGTTTGAACAGAATTAGATATTACATGATATGGAAAAGTACTTATGTATTTTAAGAATATAATATTGAAATCCTATCTTCATAATTTTACTTCATAGTGATACATTTTTGGCCAAATAAACAAATATTAAACAATATAAGGTTTATATTTTGTCAATTAATATAACAGCCATTTTTAGGAACTTTATTCATGATTTCTTTACCTTGAGTGTACTCCGAAGTGCCATCTAGTGGGTCCACCCACACAACAATATCCTCTTCCTTCACGCCTTGCAGACTAGAAGGGCATTCCAGAGACATAACATCTTTATCTGTGTCAATAACAATCCAATCACTGGGAACCTCACCCTTAAAAAAATAACAAATAGGAAAATTATTTATTTTTAATTACTTTAAAAGGAACTTGAGGGCAAAGGCGTATTGTATTTGTATATTGAAATCGTAACCTAAAACTCCTTTCATTTTAACCATGCCCTACATTATTTGTTCCCAATTGAATACTGGATTAATATTAACACAAAACATGTGAAAAAGTACTATACCTCAGTGTCTGGATTATCTTCTTCACCAATAATATTTATCTTAGGATATTGTGCAGCGAGTGATGCAATTATGCATCGTTGCGCAGATCTGTCTGCTTCCGTTTGGTAATCATCTTTACCCTGCAATAGAGAAACGTAAGCTATAATACCAATACTTTCTAATGTTATTGAGATCAGGGTACCGTTACTATGATTAAATTCAAGTTATAAGACACTAAAGATAACACAAACCTTTTCAACTATACCTAATTCCCCCTTACTCATAACATCTCTCACAATTTTTCCTGCCCTGTTTGCCACAGAAACTGAAGAAGCCAATAATTTAACAATAAGTGGAACAGGTGTTGACATTTTTGTTATTTAAAGCGATTTTGCTCGTTAGAACGTTAACAGTTTACAATTTGCAATTAACCATTGAACCAATTCAACATTGGCCAACCAAATCAAAACTTTTTGACAAATGCTGACAACAGTAATGACATTGACATTTACTTTTCGACATTGACGTTACGTAAAAAGTTGCCAGGTCCAAAAACAGGTCAAATATCAATATCAACGGTTTGATACGTTTCAATCAACTTTAACATTTTCTTTCTTTTACTCCTTTATAAAGTAGGATATGTTCGCAGATTTTCTTATCTCGCAAATGGTTATTATAGATGTCCTGATGAATAATATTTTGTCCAATATGAAGATGTCTTTGTCGTCCTACAAAAGCATATTTTATGGATGTATGTCTAATATCTACCGTAATATTTATGTAGTTCAATGTACATTTTATGTAAGAGAAAAACGACAGTTAAAATACAATATAGTCTTTTATTATTATATGTTTCTCACAATATTTTAAGGCTTTTTGTCTATCCAATTTTACCATTTTATTATACACATCCCATTACATTTTAACAATAGAAATATAAAAGGCACTTAATATTACACATAAACCGCTACCTCACCATAATTAGTATACCAAAATTGAAATAACAAATGAATACAAATACACTTAAAATGTAATTAACAATCCATGTAAATTATTTTAACAATATTAAATTTAAATATCATTACATAGTACATAGCAAACTATAAATACAACTAAATGGATTTCACTTAACACACTAAATAAAAATAAAAAACTCACGCCTATGGTCCTGAAATGTTGCTATTTTTTTTTATAGTCTTAGCAGAAACATGGTACGCTGAACATCGCAAACTTTTGCCTCATAGCCTTATTACCATTTACATTTTTTGCCCTAGGACATAATCAAAAGTCAAATCATCGTTATATTAATTTCATCATATTTATAACAATTAACATTTAATGATGATCGCAGATATACTAAATCATTAGCTCTACTTGAGGTTGCGTCTTCTTTTTTTGTTACCGTTTTGAAATTGAGTTTCTTAAACATATAAAAAACTTAATTGAAAACATCAGACACTTGTGTTCATTACATACAAAAAATATAAAAATATTAACAATATGGTGATATAATCAAATCTTTTAACATTTTTTAATAACAATTGTGTTACGTACATTAAAATTGTTCTTGTTTATTTCAAAAGATGGTTCGCTTTGAAACTTTAGCACTTACAAATGGTTATTGCACAAATTTAGTTTCCTTTACATTACAGGTATATAACTATGCATGGAAGATTTTTTATCATACTTAAAACATCTATCTTATATACTAACTAATTTATTATACATCAAAACATTATGTTAAAAATAACATTTCAATGAAAAAATCCATTACTTGTTTTGTTTGGTCTTAAATAATGGAATTACTTAGACTATTACTGTTCCGGTAATTTATTTTGTTGGTGGTTTTAGACTTTCTATTGCTAAGCCATGGTATTATTACGTTCAAACTTTATATATGCGTACAGTTTGTCTCACTGCGGATGTGGACATACCAATACATTGCTTCAACCCACAACTACACCACCTTGCTTGCTTGCTTGCTTGCTGCTTTTATCCACTAAGGCACGCCTAATTCGCGTTTACCCAACGACCCCTCCCCCCTTTCACTTTAACCTACTGATACACCACGCGCCGTTTTTACCAACTAAAACACTTCCATGTCACTTGTACCTATCAACACATCCCCTCTTAGCTTCAAACCACCAATACACCATGTCTTCACACGCCGATACTTAAAGTTGTGTATAACCAAATAGCGAGCCGGCATAAAGTTTGTCTAGTACTATACCATATCACTATTTTTTGGCATTAGTATTTATGGTGGCGATGGTGCCGACTTGCGCGAGGATGTGCTTGATGATCTGGTCTATGGTGTGTGTGTGCAGCATTCGTGCGATGTTCTTGTCGTCGATCACATACACGAACAAGTGTTTGGCGTTCTCTCTGAGCCGCTGCACTCGCGTCCATTTGTCGCGGTCAGCTGCGCGCGCGCCGCACTGCTCTATCACTTTCTCTAAAACCTGTTGATATACAAATGCAATATTTTACTTAGTTAAATGGTGCTAATGTTACTAAAGTTTTGTTTTTATTTTAATAATAAAGTTTTTTTTTTGTGAAGGAAACATGTAAATCTGTAGTATCTGCCTATTCATGGAGTGATGATGTTAATTTCGAGATTCTAGCAATTTTTTCAATTAAAGAAATTTTATTCAATTATAGTTAAAATTATTTTAAAAGAGTTGGTTAATGTCATTTTTTTTTAAAGTTCTTGTTCGAAGATCATTATGCGTTATATATCACGATACACATAATTTTACGTACCGTATCTACTGGCTCGTCCGGCCATCCAAAAACATCCAACGTGTCTTTATCGATAAGTTGAGTCAGCAATTTTTTAAGACTCTCTGCAAGCTCTTCTTCTGACATCAACGGACTGTTTTCGCTCTGGAGACAAAAAAAAAGTTAAAACACATATTTAAACTAGTTTTCGCCCGCGAGTCCGTCCACGTGGAATTAGACAAAAAACAAAAGTAGCCTCTGTGTTCTCCCAAACTATCATCTATGTATATCTATGTCAAACTTCATCTAAATCCATTCAGGAGTTAAGGCTACAAATTCTAACTAACTTCCATCCATCTAAACTTTCGCATTTATAGTATTAGTAAGATGGGCTATTTGAACATAGTATACTTTAAGATAATATCATTATCGTCTTCCTTCTTCTACTGCCGTAGGGTCGGCGCAACAGGTTTTCGTTCTCCACATAACTCTATCATACGTCATCTCAGTCAACACTCCCTTTTTGATCATGTCACTTTTCCCTCAATCCATCAATCTCTTTCTAGGTCTATTTCTACCGGTGTACCCTTCCACTTTTAGATAAAGTATTGTAAATATTAGTACTGACGGTATTTTTGTTGGTGTCGTTGGCGTTGTCGGAGTCGACCTCGAGCATGCCGCCGTACAGCACGCCGGTGCCGTAGCCCTCGATGATGCGCTCCGACTCCGCGTCCAGCACGTTCAGGATCGCCTCCAGCTCAGACTTCGTTACCCTCTCCGTGCCCACGTTCAGCCCCTGCAACAGATATATACTATAACCACTAATTCATGTTACTAAAAATGTATAATTTTCAAACCTCGTATTATCTAATATTTTTTAAAATAATATTGTAAATACTAATTTTCGATGTTTGTTTGGCTATTTCAAAAGGTATCTTCAAAAGGATGATAAAGGAACTGGATCTATCTCTAGAACGGCTGTACAGATTTGTATAAAAGAACATGTGTGTGTGTGTGTGTGTGTGTGTGTGTGTGTGTGTGTGTGTGTATGAGTGTGCGCGTGATACTGACCAGCACTTGTCGCACGTGCGTGAGGTGGTCGCGGAAGATGTGCCTGTGCTGCATGCGCACGTGGCGCAGCAGCTGCTCGCCGCGCACGTAGGCGCGCGCCGCCACGCAGTACATGCAGCGCCGCGGCCGCTCCAGCGTGTGCGTCTGCACGTGCTTGCGCATGTACGCCTCGCTGTGGAAACACTTGCCGCACACCTCGCACGAATACGCTGAAATACAAACAAATTCATTCATATTTATACATTTACAGCCTTACAAATAAACGCGGTATAAAGTGAAACTTAGGATTAAATGGAGTATAAGTAAAATTTATACTAATATTTGTAATTATGTAACATAATAAATTAATGCTTGTAGATTTTATATAATATAACTCACGTTTATTATCAACATGATCCTTAATGTGTTTTCTGAGGCTGACTTCATCTTTAAACTCCTTTTTAGAATACGGACATCCTTCAAAGTGGCACGACAATTTCTTCAAATCCAAATGTTCTCTTTTGTGAATCAATAATCTGAAATTATATAAAACAGTAAAAAAAACTAGCTCATTTAACTTGTCTTTGGCTGTCTCCTAAGTTTAGTAATCTTTAGTATGTGACATTTGAAGTCACAATATTTAAGTTAATGTATGGAACTTGAACAGCCACTTATCGCTCTAGAACTGCACTTTACTAACTGTTTTATGAAGCAATATTATTTCTATAACAAATAGATAAAAAAAATGTTCTATCATGTACATAATATAAGCTTTCCTATATTTACCCAGCTTTGGTGTTAGCGTTGTACCCGCACTGTCCGCATATGAAGCCGTAGTGTCTCTCCATGTGCTTCTGCAGCTGTATGCGCTGTATGTAGGAGCGCGCGCACACCGCGCACTTGTGCGGCTTGTCCTCCACGTGCGTCAGGATGTGACGCCGCAGCACCTCCAAAGTGAACGTCGCATACCCGCACTGGAATACATACCACATTCTACACTACCTATTCCCCGGCTAAAACTTAATTTAATAATCCACATTTTGTACATTTCAGGTGAAAATGTCATAATTCCTTTGCCATTAGCTAACAATTAACATGGTAATCTTGCTTTTTGACTACATTCTACACATTAAGTTCTTTTTAAACATCTGTGTGTTCTGTGCATGAAGTTAAGAGCCAAAATATCTAGAAACTACTATACATAAAGCCATTTTACATAGCCTATTCTAAAGATGGCACATAAGAGTAACTATATAGGTCTATACTAATATTATAAAGAGGAAAGATTTGGATTCTTGTATTTTTGTATGATATTTAAATCAACCCAGTAGTTTTCATCATTAAAAAGCTGTGTACCCAAATGATTAACATTAGCTACATTTTCATTCTTTGTATTTCACACAGACAACGTCCTGAACAACAGCTAGTAATGTGTAGCAATAAGTCATGAACTTAATAATTTTTAAAACAGCCATAAAAATTCAATAAAAGACGAAACTTGGACTTACCTCACACATACTTCTGCTTTCCATTGAAAGCATGAAAAAGCAATTTTTTAATTCACATATGTTTTTATTGCAACAATATAACAATGCAACATCTTTTGCATTAACCTCATCATTAATTCAAATTATATTTAAATAAATTAAGACTTAGAATGTTTGTTTTGTGTTATGCTAATGAGAAATCATTTATTATTTAAATATACATTACCACGTCGCAGCGAAATTTCTTCAAACCATGTATTTCTAAATGCTTTGCAATCGCTGCTCTTGACCTTGTTGTCTTTCCGCAGTGGTCACATTCGAAATTCAGAGGTTTTTCTGTCAAAACAATAATATCTGAAGTATCGATGACAATCACGATCAGAAACAGAAACACAAGAGGATAGAAACAATAGGTTTAATTAAAAAAACGTATTTAACTGTCAAAAACAAAACTATAGTTGTAATATATCTCCGCAATGTATTGAAGTAAGAAAAGCAAGACCTTTTTCATGTTAAAAAGACAAAAAATAAATTATAATACCTGTGTGAAATCGCATCCAATGAATGATCAATTTAGAGAAGTTTTTAGTATGGTATGGACATTGTTTACATGTAAAATGGTTACTGGCAATGTGCTGCAACCTTAAATGCACCATTAAATTGTCTTTTCTTGTAAATGAGCTGTGACAGATCTGCAAACAGACAATATTTGAATATTAAAACATAGTTATATAAAACATACTATACTCGGCTCTAAAGTGTACACTAACAAGGGCATTAAAGATAAAATTTCGAATTTCAGAATTCATATTACACATTTTTAGTCATCTGACCAGTCTACGTGGTACCACTGCATGTGTTAATTCTTCAATAGCTGTATAAACTGGTAGCTTATCCCGATACTTCCGTATACCATAACTTTAAATGTTAAAGTGAATTTGTAGAGTCAGTGATAGTAAAAAACTTTACAGAATTACCCATGAAAACAAAATTATGGTTCTAAATTCAATATTTAAAAAAATTATGATACATACTTCACATGTATACAGGGAGATTTGTCCTCCGCATCCCTTCTGAGACATGTGTCGCATAACATGAGTTTGTCTTGTGAACAATTTATCACAGTGCGGACACATAAACATATCTCTTCCATGATAGTTATGCATATGCTTTGATAATACTTTCTTGTCAGGACAAGATACAGGACACAAGTCGCATGTTATGCTACCTGGTGTTTTGGAATGATCATTTTCTAAATGCGATTTGTATGTCTCTTCAAATGCAAACCTCTTGTTACACTCAGCACATTTGATTGTAGTCTAAAACATTAAAACTTTTGAATTGGAATATGATGAGGGCATATTAGTAAAACTTATAAGAAAATGTTCTGATAATACATCAAACTATCATTTAAATTGTACAACATATTATCTAGATTGATTACAAAAAACTAATGATAGTACATCATTTAATCTCATAGTTTTTAAAACATAAAATTTTTGTTTACCTTAATAACATCTGCGTTCAGTACTAGTGCGTTTTTGCACATTTTGCCGTGTTCAGATACCTTTGCTTCAGAAGTAAACTTTTGTTTGCAAAGTCCACAGGTGAAATTCTTTTTTGACACCTTACCATTGAGAGACTTTTTGTTTTTGGAACCTTTGGGCCGCCCAACTTTTTTACGCTTAGGAGGCATTCTTAATCCTAGAAACAATTGCAATTTGTAACGAAAATAATACTCCTTGGATGATGAGTTATCAAGTTAACTCACATTAAAATTGATATTACTTTCACCCAGGCGCTACCCCAGTTCATTTACATAAACAATATGGCTGCTATGGCTATTTCTATGTTGATGTCAATTAAGAAAAATGTTTTTGAAATTAACCTCCTTATGACTTCTTGCTACAAGGGCTCAAATCGCGTGATAAATTCATAGATAGTCGGTAATAACACGTTCTGCCACGTAGTACCTAAAGTCTATGGTAGAAGCAAAGACAACAAAAGCACAGACTAAATAATTCTGCCCATCACGAGTTCTCAACATTTGGCAGACTGTAAATTATTATACCTAAAAATTATGTTTATGTTTGGCAGCTTTACTATGGACAAGCCAATAATAATTATTGAATTAAGGCACATAGAAACAAATGTCGAGGACTAATTTTTGCTGCAAATGATTGTTACCAAGTAAGATAAGGCATAGAATCTGTTTTGGTAAAAAACATTCAACAACTTACCGTCTTTAGTTGTGGCGGCGATGTTTTAACCGACAGAAGAACAAACTTCCGTCTTCTGTCGACTTCTTTGTTCCTAAAAGAAGGAGGTTATCAATTCGTCTGTATTTCTTTTAAATTATATTTTACTGCTGGCAGCACTCCTTCGTTGCCATGGTGATAAGTGTATACAACACAAAACACAACATTAGTTATCATTGTTTGAATCAATGTTAATGTTATACAAGAATAATTCAATCCTGAAAAGCTGTTCTTAATTATACGGTTTTATTAAAATTACATTTGTTTTCTTACGTAAATAAAAAGTTTGTAGGTTATTGGCAAATAAATCATAAATTTAAAGAATGTGCGATGGAAGAAGAGTTAAATGCAGAGATAATAAAAACGACGCAGTTATCGTTGGGAAAATTTGTGAAACGACCGCCACTTACCGAGAAGTTATTAAGAAAACCGCCGTTTAGATTTTTACACGATGTCATCATAACGGTATGTGTTCCTTACATTCTGCATAATAAAACCGTATCACCCTTACCCCTCTCGTATACAACAACGACTAAAAGATTAATACCATGGAACACCACATTACTTATTAGATAATAGATTTTGTTTAATGTACAGATAATACACTTCTTATAGGTTCTGAAAACTACTGGGTTCTTTGAAGGTCTCTTTGAACAAGATGAATTAATATCTGACAATGTGAAAGACAGAGAAAGAAAAATACAATTCTTAAATAAGGTCATAACAGTACTAGGTAAGTTAATGTGTATTCCTAATCAAGATTCCAAGCTATAAAATCCAATTTGTATGTAATTATAACCTTTTTTTATAATAGGTTTTGCAACAGGAAAAACTTTAACAGTTAAGCCTTCTAAAATAGTTGCTGGCCAAGAACCAGCAAAAACAAATGAGTTACTGCAATGTCTGGGAGAAGCTTTAGAAAAACAACTTACTTCAGTAGAAGCTGTTCAAAAATATAAAGAAAATTTAAAAACTCAGGACACAAATGAGAAAAGTAATAAAACCTCTACTAAAGTTGTAAAAAAAAATCAAGATGTTAAAAAAGCTCCATCAATAAAAAGTAATAAAAGTGATAGCCCTGACAAAGATCAAAAAGCTGTTTCCAAATCTCGATTAAAAGAATCTGCAGTTAAAGAATCACCACCAAAAAAACAAGCTACAGCAAATATCAAGAAAAGTACAGTTAAAAATGTACAAGATCTTAAAACAAACAACAAAAAAATCAAACAAGAAAAATCCCCCGATTTAAAGCAAGTCGATGAACCAGCTAAAATTATTAAAAATGGTGGTAGTGATGTTTCAGAAGTTAATGAAAAAAAAGATTCTATAGATACTAACACAAATGATGATAAAGGACCACAAACACAACACTTTGATACAGAAAAAGAAAAAATAAGTATTGACATTACAAATGAGATAACTGAAAAATCTGAAACAGAACTAAAATCTGTAAAAACTGATAGTCATCAAGATGACAAAGATGGTTTGGAAAACTCTATACAACTTGGAAAGACAATTACGGACGAATCCACCATTAAAGTTATTGACAATACTAAAGATTTAGCAATTAGTAACTCAAGTGATACAAGCAAGAATTCTTTTGAATCAAATTTAGTTAACAATGCAGAAAAAAGGCCTCAAAGTGTAAGGCCTTCGTCATCTAGACCAGGAGCACCAAGAGTGAAAGAAAAACATGATGCTACATTGATAGGAACGGAAAATCCTATTGCTCACAAACCAAATATCATAATCGAAAATACAGTGCCAGAAGAGGTTTATAGTTATTACATTTTTTATTTTATTTTTCTTTAATACAACAAATCAAAATGTTTTGTTTTTAATTTAGGAAGAAGATGGAAGTATAATTATTGTGGAAAATCAAACTTCGTCAACATTACATAATGAAGAAGAATTACAATTAACTTCGAAACAACATGGTCATTTAGTACAACAAATATTGGATTCTCAAAAGGAGTTTTCCCAAATATCAGGAAAGACAGAAATTGTGAGTCTGAAATTAAATGTATTATGTAGTTAGCTT
This sequence comes from Papilio polytes, assembly GCF_000836215.1. Classification (NCBI taxonomy): domain Eukaryota; kingdom Metazoa; phylum Arthropoda; class Insecta; order Lepidoptera; family Papilionidae; genus Papilio; species Papilio polytes. The sequence goes on from NW_013525180.1 coordinate 1,028,037, forward strand.
GTGAATTCGTTTAAATCATAAAATTATCTATAGTCAAACAAAGTCAGGTTACTTAACTATGTATTTTTGTAGATAAACATGTGATGATGTATTTTTAATTAATGTTATATGTCATAAAAGTATAGTAATGTTTTTTGGGACAAAAAATGGTACATTAATAACATTGTCAATTTTCTATTTATGTTTGTATAGGAATGGCATTTTGGTGCACAAAAAGCAAGAGATGTAGTAAATCAAGAAATTGAACAGATGAGGTTCAATGTGCAAGCTCTCTCTCGTATAAGTAACCCATTGGGAAAGTTAATTGACCACATACAAGAGGATGTTGAAGTAATGAGACAGGAGCTTCAGGAGTGGACAAAGAAATATGAAGAGGCATCAATAGAATTATCTAAACAAAAAATGTTAGTCATATTGGAAACATTGAATAATTGGAAAAATTGCATTACATTTCATTCCTTCCCAACCTCGATCTGATCTTCAAAATTATGAGTTTTAAACTAAGAGTTCACTTTTTTACTACCCTCACAGAGTAACTCACAATTTTAATTACATTTCAGCATAAATGTGGAATCTCTCCAACCTCTTCAAGCAAAAATAAAACAACTGGATGCTGACATAGAAGAGAAGGGAGACAAAATTAATGATCTCAGAATAGTAGTATTTAAGAATTATTATAGAATTGAAACCCTCCTTTCAGCAAATGGAAATGTGCAATAAATTAATAATTAAATGTTATTTCATTATTATTTTATTGAAATACAAGCAATCTTTAAAAAGTTTTTATGCCATATTATTTTTACGGACAAAGTTTTTGGGTACATATGATTCTAAATAAATATAATTGATTATTTTACTATATGAACGCCAAGGAGCTTATGAGAAATATAAATTAGTAACTACTTCTTAATAGTTAAAAGTATTGACAATCCCCATATAAGTCTTGTAAGATATAGGATAACTATAGATTGAGCCAAAGATCACTTTAAACATTGTTCTTGTTGTCTTATTTGTAAGACATAATTTATAGCCTTCTCAAAGCAAACAATAGACACAGAAATAAAATGTGCCATCACAATTTATGGACAAATAAATACTAAATGATTATTTTATAACAATTTTATGAAATTATGGCTGCTACCAAAGCACTGAAGCACATCATTTTTAACATTGGATACATAGATATTTGGCTTAGGTACACATTTTTACTTAAAGAACATTGAATTTCCACCAGCTAAAGTTTTGAATATATTTAAACACTTACATAGTTTGCAAGACTTGTATATTAAGCTAATTTTAAAATAATGTAAACAATATGAATACTTAAATTAACATACAGTATGTTCATTCCTGTGACTGGAATGTAAACCTCTAAAATTATAAACATTGTGTGCCTTCATTTTGGCTTACAGAAATTGCACTTGAGACTTCACAACAAATACATTTATACAAAAACCATTTTGGTAAAAAAAACCAAGGTAACTTGACATTAAATTTATAAGCAGCAAGTTATCAGCATCTCATTGTCCCTTTAGAAAATTAGCAGCTTGTTCGATGCGCATCACCAATCTATGTTGATTTTCAAGTCGTTCCAAGCAGTTGTTGCAAATGGTTTTTGGTAATGGATCCGAAGGTGATACCTATAATATGTCGATTATTAGATTTGTACTATTATATAAACCATAAAATCCGATTAAATAGAAAAGTAATGCTTACATTTATTGAAAGATACTTATTAATTTTTTCAGATATATTTAAACGAATGCCTTCGTGGCCGTAGATATGTATAACGACTCGGTGCATTTCTGAACATAATCGACAAATAAACCCAGTTATAACAGCTCTATCCAAACTACCCATCTTGAGAAAATTATACAACACTTATTTTTACTAAACAATATATTTCTTCGCAGCTTCTTAGGAGGAACTTAAAATGCATCAAAACAGTATGATTTTAGAATTTTGGTTTTGTTTTTAATAACAATGGAAAACATCACAATTGACATTCACAACAAATTCTGACAATTTTTCTCACAGATAACAAATAATCAATACATCATTCTACAGATTATACTCTTGCCTACAAAGAGGCGACGTGTAATATTTTTTCGTTTATGTTATCGATATTTTGATGTTACGCTAAAATCTATATAAAAAGCGAAAGTTTGTTTTCAACCGTACTAAAATAGCTAAATAAACTGTTTCGCTAGATTTGTTTAAAAAATATACGGGTCTCTTAGGACAAACAGTAAATCCATTAATAACGAAATATATATGTAGTATTTTTAGTCCACACGATTAACAGTCGTAATTTCTTTACATCTTAATTTGAAAATAGATGCAGAATAACAGTGTCATATAGAAGAGCATTAGTGTACATTTCCTTTTAGTTATAAATAGCCTCAAATGGCCACGCAAGGCGTCCCGTGTTATTGATACAACACGTTAACGTGGACACAGGTCTTCTAAGTCCAATATATACTTAGACAAAAAAATTAAATTATTTATTTTCATACAACAGGACATTAATTATGAAAAGATAAATGTTGTTAATTTAAAAACTGTTTAATTCATCCAGTAATGACTTGCACTTATCTCTAAGAATTTTAACAGCTTCAACAAATATCACATTTGGAGCCATGGCACCAACAGACTCCACATTAACTGAAAAATAAATAAAACATAAACAAAACCATAGCATGGAATAAACTTTGAGTAAACTTATGTCACTATTCAACATACATATGAAATGATTACGAATTCTGCTCAGTATAGCAGCATCTTTAATGTCATCATGTCTGTATATATTTCGGCTGCAAGTGTCATAACGGGCATCCTTGACATATGCTCTGCCCTCTGAATCAATCCCAATCACACCAGGTGAGAAGCAACTCTGCAGGAGTGCTGCTTGGCCACCTAACACTTCACGTGTCAATGTTATTTCAGGCAATAAACGGTAAGAAGCTGTAGCTGTGAACAATCATTAGAGTTATTGGTTATGGGATTTTATTGGATACTGTTTTATAGCATAACATGACAAACAAGCAATTGGCCACCTGTACTAAAATAGTACAGTAACCAATGGTCATAATCATACGGTATGCATAGCTTAGTGTAAATTTTCCATATTACATCTATACTAAGAAATACCCTTAGAGCCCAAAAATATTTTTTGTGTATATTTTTGTAGATAAAAAATACAAACCAACTGGAGAAAATTTGGCATGATCCTTTCCAATTCCCTTGACTGCAATTAATTGTAAATCTAATTCATGACCTGGTCTCATTTTAGATATGAGAATGTCGCCATGCACTGGCCCAACATCTGCCTCCTTGTGAACAGATGCTTGATTCCCAATTGGCTGCCATTTTATTTGTGATGAATAAACTGGAACAAGGTTAAGCAATAGTTTTAAAATATTTAGATAATCTTTAACACAAACCAATTTATATATTTATCTGCACATTATATAGGCATTTGTCTATAGAATAATGCACAGATGCCAGATAAGGTTGCCTATTTTACATAATATTAATGCCAAAAGGAAGTTCCAAGTCTAAGTCAGAGTATTTAGTAGTAAAAAAATATCTAATAAAAGTACTTACTGCTATGATTCTCATACAAATCTTCTGTTCTGTATGAATCCTTGGGCTGTGACTTAACTGCAGTACATTTCACTTTAAGAGAAAAGTCTAAAGTGTCATATTCTGTGCTTTCAGTAGCATCTGAAATGTTGTAAAAAAAATTATTAAAGTTAGTGAAAATTCCCAGCTACATAATTGAATTTATATGTGACAATTTAAGTAGATTTACTAAATATTCATAAATTAGTTTTTTTTACCTTCTGGACGATATTCGAATAGTCTAGGATCAGCTTTTAAAGGTATTAGTCCCAGCCTGTGGGCTAGGACCTCATCTTGTATTATTGATGTATTATTTCTAACCATAACTTTTTCAATGGCCATACTGGGAACTTCACTCAACATAAGTCTTCGAAAAGCATTTGCAAACGCTGGCTGAAGACCAATCAAATCGAATTCCATCTCAAAGTTATCTAGTCTGACAATAACAATACGGAAGTTCTTGACAAACTTCTTAAAATTCCATTTTTCATCAGCCATCCCATAATCGTTTGCAGCATTCTGAAACATTAGACAGTTCAGTTACCAATCGGCTACTTTATAACAAAATATAATCATAATCAACGTTGTAGATCTTTAAAGGTATTTATTTAAAAAAAATTGTAACCTTTAATCGATACTCTTCTAAGAAGACTTTCGGTTTTTCTTCAAGCTGCGGCATCATTAACTAATAATTGATTATAATTAGTTTAATATGACAACAAAAATGGTTTTAATTCAAATCAATTTTAAATGTATGTTTATTTCTTTCGATAATGATTCAATAAAATGTCAAAGCAAAAGAAAACACATGCTTCTGACTTTGACATAGACAATTTTGACGTTTGTCAAATCAAGTTTTTTTTCCTACAAGGACAAGACCTTTTTATCACCACTTTTTAGTATGTTTTACATAATAAATTGTTACTCAGCATTAAATCTTTCTCCTCTTAATATTAATTTCAAATACCATTTAGAATTTAAAGTGTTAAAATTGATCATATGCGATGAAATCAAATCATACAACTGTTACTATCATATTTTAGATTTTAAACTTACATAAATAGGATGATATAAAACTCAAGCAAAAAAACTGTGAATCAGGATTAGGATGTACCCTTTGACCCAAAACTTCTACCGAAGTTATGATTATGCTTTTCAATACCAAAAGTTATAGTTGCTATTTAAATCTGATAGGAGTTGTGAGAGAAATTAATGTAATCTATTAAATCCATCTGATAGAACTTCAGTGGAGTGTCTAGAACTAATAGTGGAACAATAAACAACTCGTTTTTTACTATTTACTCGCATAGAATAGCATGGAAATATAATTATCTTATAAGCCTTTGCTGATACATTGTTGCTATAAAAAGACCCGATAATATACAACAGCTGCAAAAGTTATCATTTCACGTAAATACTAATTTACGTGTTGTGATATTTTTTTCCTGATTAACTGATCTCCCAAAAAATGAAATCGCCCTTTTGAATTTTCAATATTTGAAATGGAATTTTAAATTGTTATTTAACTCTTTCAAAGCCATTCTTTAAGTAGTTACTTAAATTAAAAATAGTTTGAAATAGATCGATACCAAAATGCTGTTATATCACAAACTGTCTACACTATTATAACGAGGCATTGTAAGCACGTATTACGTTCGCCGACCGCAATCAAGTCGGTAAGAGGACAACTTAACTTAAACACACTGAAGCAGTAAAGTGCAGCGAAAGTGGTCGGTGTCCGCCAAATGATAATCTGTATCAAGAGTCGCAAGTACTTATGCAACCGACTGCTCCCGAGCGGCATTCGTTTGCGGCTCCAGTGGCGGACCACACCTTACTCCGAGAGCCTGCAGTCATCAGTAATTGCGAACAACGTTCAAACCAACGAACTGGAAGTGTAATTGTCGTGAACTAATGTGATATTTCTAAAGTGATATAAGAACAAAATGAATCACCGAAATGTTTTAACGTTGTTTATTTTAGCGGCAACACTGACTTTGGGTGAGTTTTTTAAACCGTTTTTACGGATTTTACTAAACGTCGTTAGGATTTATAAAAAATCTTCTTGAATACGATCACATTAATGAAAACTAATCTACAGGTGAACATTTTAATAAGTCTTTCTCTGGTAAAACAAGAAATTCATTATTTTTTAAATAAACAATTAAGATTAAATAATAATAAATGAAGCCTGACCTATTAATAAAGCAAAAATTAATGATAGGCTAAACATTTAAACGGTTTACATAAAAATTGAAATAGTTTTTACTGTTGTGAAAGCTAACTAGGAATGAGTAGTGCCTACAAGTACTTACATATGTATTGTTGGGATTCGAACCCACGAGCTTTGCATTAACTTCTAGACGTTTCAATCTTACGTTACTACGGTTACGACAAGGTAAACCGACGTTAAAAATATAAAAAATGTTTGCAATTTAAACAATTATTAATGTCCCATTTGAAGAAAAGTTTAGCAATCGGTTTTCTTACAGTTAATAGCAGTGTTCCTTTACGCGCTAATTACGAGTATAAGACTGTGTAATAGTTAAATGAGTTGAAATGGAATCACATAAATATATTTTAAACCACTATTTATGCTAATAATATTCAATTTACCTAGTTAATATTCACCACTATGGATTTGTATAACATCTTACAAAATTAAAAAATAACAAACATCAGTAATTTTTAAATTGGATAATAATTCCAATATGAAAAATTGATGACATTTTTAGATACGCTTATTATTCGCTGTTGATATTATGAGAATAATTTTAATCTTCCGAAGACTTTTTTTAAGTAGTTAATATCCGGGTTTTTGTTGTACAATGTTGTATTTATCTTTCATCTATTTAGATTAATACTGTTTAGTAGAGACTGGTTGTGCTACTTTAGGTTCTTTGAACGACTAATGTAATAAGGTCAAATTCCCAAGCACAATTCATTCGTAATACAAAATAAACTCTACCAAGATTTGCTTTGTCCTTTCTGTAACAAAAGCGAATTTGTTGGTCGTCTTATGATTTATTCTTCTTAAAATGCTATCTTTTTTCGATGTTCGGAGATCGTTAGGGCAACTTGCATTCATAAGACCGCAGCTATAAAAAGCAAACCGGTGTTCTTTCCGAACGACTGGCGTAGGTTTTTGAGCCAGGGTGTACTTCTTCGAAATACACTTATTAATCTCATTTATCTATACTGTATTATAAATGCGAAAGATGGATCCATGGATGGACCAATCGAATCAGGATAATTAGTACAAGAATGCTGTCTGTCTGAAACCGTTTATTACTTTGTTATTTTTAATTCGCATGAACGAAGTCGCGGGCAAAAGCTTTGTTAATGCAATATTGTGACGACGTGCGGGACAAAATCTGAAGTAAAGGGTAAAAATACATACCTACACTTAATATCTTATTATTCACTTTATAGAAATTGTAACATTGATTTCTCTCAGACAATAATTACGTAAGGTTAATGTAAAAACGTTTCCAAACGGATTGGTGTAACAGACGTACGCGTTATAATGATTGACGTTTCTTTTCGCTAATACTGTTACTTATTATAGTCCTATTTTATTCTTTACGCCCTGGCATTGTTGTTTATTTCATAATAGTTCAAACACCTCGGTTTATATCTGGTACCCAATAATTTTAACTTACATTATTATCTATCCGCAAAATATACATCAAATTGAAATAATGTAAAGCTCTTATTAAATAATCTAAAATTATGCTAAAATTACTTCACATGCATTAGTTACAAAATGTAGAATGTTTTCGTCTTACCGAATTTGGGTCCCAAATGATGAGATGCAGTCAATGAACTATAAATTATTAAGACAACTATTTTATGCAGATAAATCTCCTTATGGTCATTCGATGCAATTAAACCAATTGCAAGAAATACTTTTAAAAGAAACATTAATGAACCGGATTTACACGTAACCGACATAATTTGCACAAGCTTGCTGTCTCAGATACATGTGCACAACAAAATAATGCTTGCATAATATGACATTTTGGGAAAACCATGATTATGTAAGGCACCTTAACAAGTATTACTTAATATTAGGATTATTATAAAACAGAAGTGTTTGTTATTGTTCTAATCGATAAAGTCTTAAGCTGCTTATAAAGTATGTAGATAATAAACTTTAAGATAAAGCTTCTAGGTTCGTTTCACTCGCTCTACGGTTAAGTAATAATTGAAATTTACATACAAAAGACTTCAACGAGTGGTTGAAAATATTTTGTCACATAAAGTATCATCCCAATAGTATTTAAATTAATGTTAATCGACAATATTTTAGAAATATTGTCACGTTTTAACTGACCTTGGGTTGACCCCTAGCCAGCAGGATATCTTCTGCAGCCTTTGCAAAAGACCGTAGTAGCAAGAAAGTAACAAAAAGGAATGCGTGAATCGCTTATTTTTGAAGACCAAAGTCTAATTATTCATCATCATCATCATCAACCTTTGTTTGCCCACGGCTGAACATAGACCTCCCCTAATTTTTTTTTTTTTGAAACATTACCCACCTTTATGTAGATAATCTTATCAATCTTGCTAATATTATAAATGCGAAAGTTTAGATGGATGGATGGATGTTTGTTAGAGTTTGTAGCCTAAACGACTGAACGGATCTCGATGAAATTTGGCATGGATGTAGAGCATAGTCTGGAAGAACACATAGGCTATTTGATTTAGTTTTTTTTAATTCCTCGCGGACGGACTCGCGGGCGAAAGCTCGTATTACATATGTGAAAGTTTAGATGGATGGATGGATGGATAGATGGATGGATGTTTGTTAGAGTTTGTAGCCAAAACGACTGACCGGAATTCGATAAAATTTGGAATAAATGTAGAGTATAGTCTAGAAGAACACATAGGCTACTAAGTTTTGTTTTTTTTAATCTCACGCGAGCGTAGTCGCGGGCCAAAGCTAGTAAATTCATAATAGTTTTAATGTTTTAATATACTTAAACGCGTGACAGCCTAACACGAGTATGTCTAGTTGCGGTTGAATTTAGATATGTAATTTATGTGTTCTATAAAAATTAAAGCTGAATTTATAATCGAAGCGAATAAGCATGTACACAAGTTTATAATCGTGTTCAAATTGAGGAAATAGCTAAGAAAGAAAGTCGGTAGTAGTATGGGACTGCTTGTATTAAGGCATATAACCGGTCTATCCGGTTAGATTGTTGGTAATAATATATAATATGACTGTACTTTATGTTCACTATTAAATGTAAACATTATTGCAAAATATATTTATTTATTTTCGCGTAAGAAAAAGACAACGCTGGCATTCAAGTTTTACAATAAATTTTTTCTTTGTGTATCTTTCTTAACTCATCTTTTCAACATACCGAAACCAGCGAAGCATAACCTCATCATCTGAATAGAATTACTAAAAGCAACATCTACAATGTCTCTACCGCGCTCAGCGACTTTTAAACCATTAAATGCCGATTGCATTAAATGAGGTATCCCTGTATTTTAGTAATGAATGTATACTTGTGGCCATACATTTTGAGTAATTGAATATTTGTACTTAAGTATTACATACAATTTTTGACAATTTCTATGAAAAAACGATTATTTAAAAATAAATACTACATTACTTATATGATTGCTTATTTTCGATTTCTTCTGTTAAGTTGACACTATCTACCAAACATAAAGGGATCCCTCCTTCGTAGCCATTGAAGGGCTCTATCATAGTTAGACTTTACAATTAATATAGATAATTATGTAAACCAGTTTGCTATTTCATTAATATTATTTTTACCTTTTGTTCTACAAATGCAACCTTGCATGCAGGTCAGTCGGGGAAATCTAAAACCACCTTAGCAACTTAAATAAAAAGATTCGTCTCAATAACGTATATTTGAACTTAATTTGCTGTCGCCGGATCGAGCTCAAGGTTCCTTACATTAAGTGCGTTATAATTCAATCAAATTATAGTTACAACTGGTTCAAAGTAAGTGCCATATTAATTTTACTTATGCCAGTTATGTCAATTAATCCAGTCTATGACTCACTTTTGTTGATAGTTCACTTCTGAGTTCTGAACAAAGGCAGATCGAATTATTCTTTAGTTGCTTGTGAACGTAGCAATTTCGGTCAATCTTACTAATATTATACTTACTAATATTATAAATGCAAAAGTTTAGATGGAAGGATGGATGGATGGATGGAAGTTTGTTAGTCTTTGTAGCCTAAACGGCCTAACTGATCTCCATGAAATTTGGCACAGGTTTAGAACATAGTCTGGAAGAACACATAGGCTACTTTTTATCCCGGAAATAGTTACCGTTCCCGTGGGATTCATCAATTTATTTTTTTAATGTTTACTCGATCATTCTGCAACGATTCAACATATCTTATTGAAATTTGGCACAGATATAAAACAAAGTCTGGAGTACACATGGGATAAGCTTCATCCCCGAGAAATGTCCGGTTCCCGAGGGATACGTAGCTTTTTGTAATTTATATAGTTCGTATGTTTTCTAATACCACGCAGACGAAGTGGCAGGCAACAGCTCGTAAGTAATAAATAAATAAACGGTATTCTCCATTAGGTAGTGATAAAAAAAGATCATTCAGGTCGTATTCACACAAAGATCTAAATTGTGAAGATATTTTATCATCACCATCAGCTCACTATACATCCCCAGGGGCTCGGAGCCTACCCTAAGTTAGTGGCGACTTGGTCAAAGTCAACAACGCTGGACAAGTGCGGGTTGGTTGACTTCAGACATATCTTTGAATTTCTTAGCCGATATATGCAGGTTGCATCATGATGTTTTCCTTCACCTTTAGAACGTCGGGTAAATTATGTACATATGAAAATTCAAAAAATATCACATTGGTACATGGCGGGATTCGAACCCAAGACCTGTAGATTACACAACACACACAGATTGCTTAAACCATTGAGCCTCCGACGCTCTGAAGATCTTTATCATCCCTATTAAATGCCGCATCGAACGCTATATCTTTAAAGTTTATGTATATCAATTCAATTCTCTAACATATCCGAAATAAATATAGTTAATATATTATGTAATATTTAAATTAAAAGTTTCCTATAAAATATTTGCATAGACTGTTATTCAATAACAGAACTGCTAATTTATAACAATAAATATTTCACGGTCGTAAGTTTTTAATTTCCAGGTGAATGGGGGTCAATAAGTCGGGCTGTGTATTACTTTTACTTTTTTAAAGCTCCTTAAACCTGATTCTCTTTGTTATTATGAAATGATTTTTTCCATACTTACATAATACATTTGTTTATGTAAGTATGGAAAAAATCATGTGGATATTTTGTTGCATATTCAATAAAAAAATAACTTTTCGGCTATAAGATGAAACTAATAATTTTATTGTATGTACGATATATGTTCAGAAATATAAAAATATTGAAAAACATTTATTCTTCGATCATTTACAATCTAATGAGATTAATCTAGACAAAGAGTTAAGTTGTTACGAATATTTTTCAATACAAAAAAGGAGAAATATCAGTTATAACTATTTTTATTAACAAACACACGGGTAGTCTTCTGTTGAATTATCATTAAATATTTTCTACGTAGTAGTCCAGAAAAAAAGAAACTAAAATTCGACTTCTCGGCGACTACCAATAGTAAAACTTTTGTGTTACAACTGATTACAACTTTTTTTTTTAAATCTAAAAATGTGGTTAAATGTCTGTTCTTTTGTGACTTATTGCAGTGAATTTTTAGATCGAATCAACGAGCGATTATATTAAAACTTAGCTGTTGCTCGCAACTTCATCCGCGTGAAATTAAACAATAAAATAAAAAAAACAACCTGTTTCACTCACTGATAACGTATTTTTTAATTGTGAAAACTTTTAGAAATCGGCCGAGTAGTTTTTGAGTTATACCAATACATACAAAACTACAAATTAAAATACGAACGTAGTTATTAATAAAAACATAAAAATTTGGGCAATTCCACTAGTGCTATATTAAGATTAATTTCTATGCCTTACTAACCCTTTGAAACATTGTCGTATTCAGTACACAATTATAAACAAATCTAGTTACGAAATGTACTCGAGCTGCTTACCCACTTAACGGTGCATTTGTGACGACCTTCGCTCAGCCACCGCCGGCAGTCGATCGCTCTCTAGTAATAAAGTAACAATCCCAGTGCGACACCAACAAATATCATTTATGTTAAAAAATAAGAAGAAAAATCCGCTACTTTCTTTGTTCTTAAAAAAACACAAAAACCGAACCAATATTCAGGAATCTTTTATAACTAAGGTTTTGACTGACCTAGTTTATATGTTCATCTATCTACGGTTTAAAAAATATATATGACAACAATAATCATATACTATTGATGTACAAAAATATCGATTTAATTCAAAGAGCTTACTTGCTTTATTCAATTATTTTGTTTTACGTTATAATTATATAAAACTTGATATAACGTTCCGATCTAACATATCACAAATATTAGCAACACAAAACACTTTGTAAACACACCAAAATGTTACTAAATATTATGAAGCAGAGATTATGCACATTGGGAAACTTTCTGTGAAGCAACATGTAAATATACATATAAATTAAATATATCATGTCTGTTTTGTAGGTAATTGCGTGAATGTTAAATTATAATTTCTTTGAAGATTGTTTTATCCCTGACATCAAATCTTGCTTCCTGCTGTTATTTAGTAATACACATTTTGTAATAAAATAAAATTAAACATGTTAAAACAACTATCTATCGTATTTTATAAAAGTTACTGGAATATATCTGACAGATTCAGGGGAATAAGAAATAATCGGAGTAGCGGTAATCCTGTAAAAGCGGCACTTTAACATGTCACGGGCAATGTAAAGTGTATTCTAAATATGAACAGTACAATTCTTTAATACTTCGATTTGAGTCTCAAAAAAGGACCAGCTTGGGCCATTATATAAAAGTAGATTTCGTTGAATAAATGAATAAACTTTATTGAGATGTTTATTCGGTGACATGGTAGTAGCGACTAGTGAATCTGGCCGGTGGTCGCGGCCTGGAGTCCGGCAAGGAGGGCGTCGCGTCACGATACTTCTTGTGGCAGGGGCAGGGCGGCGCAGAGGGCGCCGTGCTCGGGCTGCAATGCACTCTGGCGCGCGTAAAGTAACCAAAGTCCGGCCTCTCCATCTTCAATTTAGTTAACATGCATTCGTCGAAGACGGCTTGAGTTGTTCGACAATATCTTAGCGCGAAACGCCCGGAGCTCTTATCTACACAGTTGCTGTACTGGTTGAACTCTTCCAAGCAGTTTTTCTTCACTTTCTTGAAGAAGTTGAGAGTACACGCGGTGACTTTCCTGCCGAGGTCGAGACATGCGCGGGGGTCATTGCGTTCATAGCGGCACAACATGAACTCGTTATTTACGGACTCGCATTCTTTGCCCAGGTGTGGCCCTGCGCTCATCAGTGTCGCAGTCGACAGGTCAACTTCGGGCACCATCAGCTCGTTGCATTCCGGTAGCTTCACATTTTTAGTCACCACCATGATTAACTAATTTAACTAAATTAAACGTCGTCTAAAAACAATAATATTAACGATTACAGTTAGGAAAAACTTTGAAGAAATAAAATTTTGTATTGTCACTTATCGTCAACGTCAATATAATTATTTTAGTTATGTCAAAACAGAAATAAAATAAAAGTGAACAGTATCAGATTCTCATTTAAATAGTCGTAATACACTAGTTAGTATTTAAATAAAGTTAAATAATTAAATTACACTCATGGCTCTAAAATTATTACACAGGAACTATAAATAATCCGCGTAGCAACGTCATAATCTGTTATAGCCAAACCCATAGTATACCGCCGTTATGAAGATGGCTTTTGGAGAATGTTACCAAAAAGAACTTTCGAAATTCGTCCAGAACATGCCTTTCACAAAGTCTATATTATATCGCCACTAATGTTTCCCTGTTCTAATTTCCTTTGATGTAGTCTTTAAATCATTTTGCTTGTATTTTTTAGGTGAGAGTCAGTCGTTATCCTGTCCGTCTGTGCGGACGAGCAGCGGCTGGCTGGACCTATTCCCGCTGCCGTGCCGCAAGCACGGCGAGTGCGGCGTGATGGGCGCCCAGCACCTCTGCTGCAAGGGTTTCTGTACAAAAGGTGTGAACAGGGCAGCCGCTGTTCGGTAAGTCCGTCCAATGAGATCGCATTAGTAGATAGGAATTAGATGCTTCTAGAATTCATATTTTAAGTCTAGAATCTCATATTTTATTATGTAGGCTTTTCCCGCGAGTCTTAAAGATTTCTTTATATACCAAAGATTGCTTTTTGTATGCTATTTGTAAAGAAAAAGTTCTTTCTTTCCTTTTTTCTCCTTTGCAATGCCTTTCTCTCCTTCTCAGTGGTTTATCTCGCCTTGTTCATTTTACATAAATAAATAAAATACGCAGGTAAATAAATTAGTGATTAAAAAACATTTTGTTTCGAAATAAAGTAACTTTATTACGTAATCATACCCATAGCAAGAAAGTAAATAAGGAACACTTCATGTTGTTACACAAGAAAGTAACAGTTTTAACGTTAATAAACTAAATATAATGCGTTACCTTAATGCGTTACATCGAAATATTGTCTAGCTACTCTTTAATTTTATAACACAAGAATATAAAAGATTACATTTAATAGTTTTGTAAACTCATTCGTTTGTGAATTCAAGCAATCGTAAATTTCATCTAAAAAAATTAAGTTAGGAACATTTTTTGATTATAAGTACGTACGCAACTACACTAGTATATGTACTAAAAGTGAGAGGCCAAGCAGCCGCGCGGTCAAACCAAATCCATCATTTGAGGCCTCATCGTCTTGCAATCAAGTTTCGTAATAGATTTATCTTCCAGTCTATGAACTCTGTTTTTTACACCTAGGCCTTAATGACACCATCAGTAATACCGTCTACCGTCAACCTATATATTGGAAATAATCCAATCAATCGGGTCCATTGATTTTTGAAACTTTGCTTTTCTTTGTTTTTTTATACTTCGGAGCCATTTTGAAGATCTATAATTTTGTCGTAATTAAGAACATCCGCCATAATAGATCTTAAGTACATACAATTTTTTATTGCTTTGAATGCTTAATGCTTATGAACATTATTCGAGCGTATTACGTGATGATTTGATTACCACAAGCGAAACTAATTGTACTCAGATGAAATATTTTGTAAAGGTTTAATTAAATAATGTTCTTAGTACCAGTCGCTTGCAGCTCAATTAGTTTATATTAGCACAAACTCATTAAGTTATCACAATTGAACACTACCATTACACAAACGTTGCACTATTCTATTGCCATTCGAAGTAATTTCCGAATGTTGTAGAACTAGTGGCGAGCCGAGCAGTAGTGTAGTCGAGTTGAGTAGCAGCACAAGTAGTTCCAGCACCACCACTAGCACAACGACCACCACTACCACCACCACAACGACCACAACTACAACCCCGAGTACCACCACCACCAGCTCTACCACCACGACGACCACGCCTGCGCCGACTACCACAACAACTACCACGGAACCGCCTAGACCGTTCTTCCAGCTGCTGCCTATACAGAACCCGCCCACTCCAGCTACCGCTGCGCCTGCTAAAGTCGGTAAGTTTCTCATACTTTATTTATACGAAAGGGACGCAACCCAGCAATAAGAACACCGAGGTGATCAACGACGTTCATAGACGAAGACAAAGAATGAAGTTTCAAATCTGTTGGGACTTTGTCTAATGAATGAAACAACACTGTAATTCCGATAAGCGATGAAGGCCAAAATTTAATCTGTTAATTCACTACACATCACATTAAATTACATTTAAATTTTGAATTAACCATCTTTTTGTTTCGCAACATTTGTTTTTGTAGATACTGTATACGACAATTTATCTGATGGATAAACCTATGCAACAGTACTTACAATCCAATGAATTAAAATCCAATGATGACATTCTAGTTGACTTTTTGCTTCAAAATGCAGGGAAAACACAGAAGTACGTTTGTCCAAAAAAGGCGGCGCCCGTGGTTTTATTCCCGATCCCTTGCGAGACCAATTCCCAGTGCAGAGCGAGCAGCGGCGCCGACCAGGTGTGCTGTCAGGGACGTTGCGTCAAGGGAGACCCGGCTCCACGGCCCACTGTGCAGCAAAGCCATCAACGTATGTGTAGTATTACCGCATGTTAATCGACATCACAACTCTTGAACTATAGCTATATGATATAGATATAGTAATTGAATTAAAACGAAAATTGTGGAAAGGGGTCTAAAACTGGTCGGTGCCGTCACCGAAAAAAGTAGACGTGAGTAAGAGCCGTAAAATAATTAACTAACTTTTATTATTATCATTATTTAAAAAAGAAAATGTTTATAGACCCATGAAGAAAAGAAAAATACACTCTTATCATATTAAAAAATAGAGATAAGTGAAAATGTGTAATTGTGAGACAATTGTTTAAATACAACCAATAACATTATTTCAGTAGAGAAGATTAGATCTGCTTGCTCAAGCACTTGCAGAAGACATAATATAGATTTTTGAACCCTTGAGCTTGATTTGTAGTTGAATATCGTGAAACAACAGGAACCTCGTCTACACTTTAATTAAAAAAAAAACATAAATTCCAGCTCTACTTGGCGTGATTCCTCGCGAGTGTCCTGCGGCGCCACTGGGCGAGCTGTTATTCGAGGTGCAGTCGTGTAAATCTGACGCGGATTGTTGGCCCCGAGTCTGCTGCCCCGACGGCACCCGCTCCTACTGCCGCACGGCGCGCGCCAGGCTCGACCTCGTGCCCGTCGCTAACGCCATTGACGCACGTAAGTTGTAAACTATGTGAACACGCAAACACGAACGTATTGTTGTGATCAGCTGTGATATCCAAAGAGTGAGAATGTAACTACTTCGATAGCATCATGGTGACGTAAAGTTTACCTACCTAACCTACCCTTAGGCTACGCATACACCGGAGGGATTAATATTGTAACGAAGGGGATGTTGAGGTATAATGGTACTTACCTGTTAGATGCCCACCTCGCCTCCTGTAGATGCCTGGTTTCTATCGGTCTCAATCGAGTCATGTCTATAGGCGCCAGCGATGCTGCCTGCAGATGCACCCGGTGCACTGTTATTGTTCCAAACTCGTAACCGAATACCAAGCGACCCCGTTCCCTGACCAAAATGACACACCCATTGTCATTCGCGTTGGTGGAAAAGCAACCTTTGGACTCGCACTTTTCTAAACGACCGACACGATTAGCTGCTTGCACACGACTATCTCTGGCACATCTCTCCGTAGGCGCCGCACCCTTCAGAATTGGAGAGAGATTCAAATCTACCCACTAGTGCGGGGTACAAAAATGCGCAAAAATTAAAACTACATGTCTACCACCGAACGTGGCGAACCATAACTAATCGCGACCGTTGGCGCCAAAATGGCGGTGATCAAATAGGCAAATTTCACAGTTTGAAGTCTGTCCTTTTATAAAGGTTAATGATGCCCTACTAAGGACAAAGTACAGTTAACGCCACAGCAAAGTAAAGTTCAAGTAAGCATTAATTCTAAAACTAGTAAATGTAAATTACACATTTTTGATAATACACTTTTTCTCACAATTCACGTAATGAAATGTTACTGAACTTCGACTCTGATCGAAATGAAGGTAGACTGTTTTATTGATAATTGCATGTGATTATTTTATCTTATTTTGCAGCACTGCGGTCATTCGAACAGTACTTGCAATGTACGGCGCCGCCGCAATACGACCCCTTTCCACAACGCTGTAGCTCGAGCGTAGATTGTTTCCCCAACCTATGTTGTGCAGAGGGTGGCAAAAAACATTGTCGGCCTCCTCAACGTAGTTTATTCTCTCTACTCGCTGGTGTCACGCAGGTAAATTATTATACTAATATTATAAATGCGAAAAGATGGATGTTGTTAGTTTGTAGCTTAAACGGCTGAACGGAATTACATAAAATTTGGTATAGACATAGAAAGTGTAGTTTGGAAGAACTGGCTACTCTCTATTGATTTTTAATTCCACGCGGACGGAATCGCTGGCGAGAGTTAGTTTTGCTTAACAGGTATTATTAACAAGCCTAATAGCTTATGACGACTGGCACTGTTAACTCTTAAGGTAGTATGCTAAAATATATTTTTTGCAAGTAATTGATATTATTTTTTGGTTTTCAGAGATTTGGGTAAATGTACAAAATGCCGCCTAAACAAAAGAGGATGTGTAAAAATATGTAATTTATGTTTTTATTTTATACTTTTATATTTTTAGAAATAAATAATGTATGTAATTAATAAATGTATTTTCATTTTTAAAATATTTCACTAAAAGAACAAGGAAAAAAATTGTTAACTCATAACTACAATAGTCCCTTGCTGACAAATATTTGCAGGGGCTGTACTACCAAGGATCCCCTTATAGCCAACAACTTGTAATATCATAAATTGAATATAGATTCTGTATGTTTTACTCTGAAGTAGGTTAAGACTAATAGAAAACAGTTACATTTGATAATTGTGTACAAACACAACAAATGTACATTCATTTAATTTTGGTATTATTTGATTATTATAAAACTATTATTATGATCAATCACAACATTAGAATAAGTTGTAAAATGTTAAAATGTGTTAGTACATATGAGAGATATTCCAGGACTATGCTTCAAGGCAAAGGGTGAAAGCTGTGTGTGTTGAGAATGGATTTAGTACCAGTTCATAACTTTCAAGATGTAATCACATCTATTGTAATATCTAGATAGTAATGTTATTGAAATAAAACACTGGTATTATTTTTTTAGTTTATTAACCTAAGATATCTCCATCCTTAGTCCAGCTGAAACAAAATAAAAAATGATTTACTACATATATATAATAACATCTATGTTTAAAAGCTTAAGTTTTCTGCAATACATTAGTGATATTGTTCAGATCTTTATGTTATCCGAATCACTTCAGTCAAAGCTTAAACTAACAAAGTGTAGAAACACACAAACAAAACAATCAAATACCTTCCTTCCTAGCTTGAATTGTAAAAAAAAATATTATTTTTTAATTTTGTTTTGAAATTGTAGTCTAAATTTTATTTTATTGTTTCTAAGAAGTATTAGAAAAATTGTGATATTCCTGTGATAGTTATGATTAAGACGTTAATTTAGGTTTAAACTTAGCATACTTTTGAAATAAGGAAAAAACATCCGCACCCCAGCTCCCTGGTTAAAAAATACGTCAGGGGAACGATAGGGCAGCATAAAGCCGCCAAAAAGTTCCTTCAGACAACATAGATATATCAGCAATATACTTGAATTTACTACATTATGAAAAGTAATAATTTCAAGGTGATAGTGCGTTATTTAAAAAAAAGCGACCACAAAGTTGTTTATGGTGTAGAAAAAGCTGATGTTCATAGTAATCTGCTTATAATGAGTATAGAAAAATAATTACCTTCTTAAAACCAATGTCATGTGCGTATTCTCTGAAGCACTGTCTGCAAATGTTCAAACCATACTTGCGGATAAGTCCATGTCGGTTAGAACAAGCTCGGCTGAAAAGAATTTCGTTATAAAGCACGTGTTCAAAGATAACCACAATTTTACAATTTCGTACCACAAATTATAAAACTATATATACCATGAACGAGATCCTTGCCCGTATCTTCGGGGGTGAGAATACCAGATATTTGCGTGACCCATCACGAAAATTAAATTTTCGTAAATTAATCGCTGAAAAACACGTCCAAAATGGCGATTTCACAGAATAAAAAGGATGTTCCAGTTTGAGTTTGACAGTTTGTTATTAATTTGGCAAAGAGTGAAAGACACAGAGCACGAAAGACTGGGAGTAACTTGTAGGAAAAGTTAATTTGTAAAATTCTCAAATAAAATCGGGCACCAGAAAACAAGGTAGACTAAAGGTCTTTTAAATCTACTCATCGTGTAATTATTTACATTAATGGGCCCTAAAGTTTTATAAAACATAGAGATCCTTGCTTGTTCATGGTAACTCAACAATATTGATGTCCAGCATATTGCAGATCAGCTCTCGCGTACTTCTGAGTAGGTTTATGAACCGGCTCGTCGCTCAGCTGAATTTGTACTAGCATGGAGACATGCGGACCTGCAAATTGTTCAGGAAATTAAACTAGGTCTAGTTATCTTCATATTCATTATTCACTCTCAGTTATCTATCAATCAATTATCTAAATATAATTATTATAAAAAAAACTATTGAGATTGAGCCCCAGCTCAACTGTTCCAATCTTTGTGACCTGAATTTTTGAGTGGATTAAGAATTGATTGTTGATTGCACACGTCTACTCACTTGCGATTTGACATTCACTTATTCACTTGACGTCCCACAGAGTCCAAGTTCCAAGTTATGAGTTTTTTCCTTCATTTTGACTTTTAGATATTAGACGTGTCGTATTTTTTGTTGCGTTTTTAAACAAATTGAACTAAAATGGGGTTATTTACATGTCTTTTTAAATTGGCGTTGAAGATATTAATATATTTTGCAGTATTTATATCTGTTATTCTCCTCATTCCGAATTTACCTCCATATACGAAGTTCACCGCTATAAAGTAAGTAGCATAAAAAGTTATTCCATTTTACCGTTATGTGAAAGTAATAATTTTGAAATTTTAGGCTTGAACCTACACAGCCTAGAAGTGGAGCTTTAGCTCCTAATGCAGCTCTTAATAATGCGGATAAATTATTTACCAATAAATTAATTGGACCTGAATCATTTATAATATTTAATGGTGAACTTTATACTGGTCTTGCTACCGGTGAAGTTGTAAAAATTTCACCTGGCGGTCATATTACTTTTGTTACGAAAATAGGTCACCCTTGCAGTGAGTATACCATTTTTTTTAATTCAACACATTTAAGTAGGAGATTTTTTAGTTGACAATTGAAAGTTGATTTGAACTATTGTGTTGTTGTATTTTTCAATCTTCCTCTAATGCGCGGTTTACAGTTGGTCAGTAGCACTCTGATTGGACTGTCAATTAACTAACAGAGTGTGTTACTTGCCGTCATAATTGTCCAATTGTACTGTTCAAGCGTGAACCAGGCATTACTATATAGTAAAACTGCATTTTAGGTGATAACATCTAGTATTTTATAGTACATTAATATTGATTTAATTTGTTGTTATATATGGATATTTAAACTGCATTTAAACTACTGATATTGAATGCAGGTTAATGATAACTTGTTATTTGTAAAACAAATATATTTTACTGATAACCTTTATGTATTTTACCTATTTCTTTTACTTTTAGTCTGTTGTCATACATATTGAAAATAATGTTTTAAAATATCTTAACAAAAGTTTGTTTTTTTAATAAATCATGTATCACAAGTGTTTAATTTATTCTAAACTTATTTACAAAACTCGAACAATAGTGTTACCAGAGTTATAGATAATAAATGATTATTTTAATTATATGATAAGGTTATACAAACTTATTGTTTCAGCTGGCCTTACACAAGAACATATCTGTGGCCGTCCTCTTGGACTAGAGATAGATGAAAAGAATAACTTATTATATGTAGCAGATGCATACTATGGTATTTGGAAAGTAAATCTCAATAATGATAAGAAACAGCTACTTGTTTTGCCAAATGAGGCAATAAATGACAGATATCCAAAAATATTTAATGACATTGCATTAGACAAGAATGGCAATCTGTATTGGACACATTCATCAAGTGATTATGACTTAAAGGATGGTGCAATGACACCACTTTCTGACCCATCTGGGAGGTAAGTTTTTAATAGGAGGGGGTAACATGAAGTAATATAAAGGCCCTATATGCATAGACAATAACATAATGCAGAGTAGGTATTACTAGAGGGAAGTAAAAGTAAAAAAGAAATTAAAAGCATTGACCTTCATATTCACTGCATATCATGCTGTAAAAATATCAAGCATAAGATTATTTTGATATTTTAACATGTAATTAATCTGAGCAGTTTTTATTTTTATCAAATATAACTATCAATAAGCTTTCTTTCAGATTGTCATTTTACAATTCAAAAACTAATAGAAGCGATGTGCTTCTTGATGACCTCTGGTTTCCCAATGGTGTAGTTCTATCACCAGATAATCAATTTGTATTAGTGAGTGAATCAAATCGCTACAGGGTAGTTAAATATTACATTAATGGACCCAAGAAAGGAAAGACTGAAGTTTTTGCAGCGGGTTTACCAGGTAAAGATCATTTATTATATAAATATAATAAACAGAGATTAAAATGAAATAATTTTTATTGACAAATTAGTATTTATTGACATAACATGGGCTATTAAAAAGTTTCTTTATCATATAAACTTGTATCATCCCAACAATGAACATAAAAGTTATTTGAAAACCTGACCACACATCCACAATGAAAGTGTCTTCAAAAGCAGTGTAACTGTCACGTGACTTCATTGCGCCGTACCGCTCCAGCTGGTGTCTCGCCTGGCCTACTGACTTGAGAGTCCGCATCAAAGACTCCGTTATATTAGTTACGTCGATGTAATATGTTACTCCAGCTTCATCCACTCCTGTCCACTGTACAATCTCCTCCAACTCTTCACCTTCCACCACGGTCGGCTCCTCTTCCATATTTTTATTTTCGATCAGCACATCAACGAACACGAGCTTAGAATTCATGATACTATACGAATTATCCAAACAAAAAACATATTCACCCTCATGCTCCAATTCCATAAGAAACGTATTCTGGGATTTCTTGTAATCTGATAATAGTTTCACACCGTTTGGATCCAAGATATCGAAAGATATGTCCAAATCGCCATGTTGTCCGTCTAAAACTTCGTAATGCACCTCCATCATTTGTCCAACTTGACCATGTTCAAAGAAACATGTCCGTGAGCCAGGATCTACACGAAAATTCATATCTGTTTCGTAAATGTATTGTGAATTCACATTTTTGAATATAATTGTAATGATAATGCAAGAGGTTAAGAAATACATATTTAACAGGTGAACGCAATGATACTAAGCTAAGCCATATCAATACTTCACTGCTATAATACGACGTAATATTTACACAACTGTTTTTGGAGGTTTAATATGAACACGGCTAAAACAAAACACGAGCAAGCATTCTCTTTTGTCATAAAAAAAACAGTTTTGTTTAATTGGTTTGAAAAATAAACATTTTTATTTCCTTACCAGGAGTTCCAGATAATATGAAAGTGTTGCCCGACGGCTCCGGTGTTCTTGTGTCATTGTACGTCGCCTTCGAAGATGAATATCCAGTCCTTAGTCGGACACTCGCCGAGACACCGTTAGCAAGGAAATTCTTAGCGCGTCTTATTAGAATTATAGAAATACCTTTCGAATTTCTTAACGAGCAATATCCACATGTCATATTTGAGGAAATTGTATACAAGGTTAGTACTGAAACTAAGAGAAATACGCAAATTAATTACTTGTTTTAAAAAACATATTTCTTTTCTACAGATTGGACATTTCTCCAGTTTATCTGGTATTTTACCACCAATGTCTGGTATATTGCAACTAAACTGGGACGGCGAAATAGTTGCATCGTATTTTAATACAGACAAAAGTATCGGTAGAGTTAGTGACGCTATTGTATATAACGATAAGTTGTACATAGGAAGCCCACATTCATCGTATATTGGATCCGTTGCAGTTCCACCATTTATAAAGAATGCCTTTTCTAAGACTCGAGCAGGTGTGGATAATAACGCGGAAGTAAAAAAGACACAACCCAAAGTTGAATCGGCACCTACTGCTAAAATAGTTCAGAAATCAGAAACTGAAAAGGTGAAAGTCGCTGAAAAGATAGATATACCTAAACCTCCAGTACAAAAAACTAAAGAACCTGTACCTGTGCAAAAGCCATTAGAAAAACAACCAAACATCGGTAATCAACAGATAAAAAAAGAATCAAGTAAAACAGAAAAAGATGACGTAAAAGTAAATAAACAAGAAACTGTGACGAAACCTAAGCCTGTTGAACCAAAACCAATCAAACAAGAAACTGCAAGTACGCCTAAACCAGTTGAGACTAAACCTATTAAAGAAGAAACAAAACCTAAAAAAGTCGAAACTAAACCTATTAAAGAAGAATCTAAACCCAAAATAGTAGAAACAAAACCCAAGAAGGAAACTGACGACAAACCTGAACGAGTTGAAAGTAAACCAATTCAACAAGAAAGTGTAACAAAGCCAAAAACTGTTAAAAAAGAATCAATTAACCAAGAGTCTAAAACTGTTCCTGTGGAACCGAAAAGTGCACCTAAAAAACAGACTGTGCCGCCGAAAGGAACGGAAAATGTTAATACTAAAACAGAACCAAAAACAGGGCATAGCAAAGAGACACCTAGTAAAATACCTAAAACAGATGCTAAACAAAATGTTGTGCAACAAGAACCAGTCAAGGCAGCTAAAGTCGAGAAACCTGAGGGTAAAAAACAACCATCACAGTCTACGGACAAAGATAAAATAAAAGTTGTGACTCCAAATGGACCCAAAAAACCTGTCCCAGATCAAATTCCAGTAAAAGAAGAAATCCCGTCCGATAGAGTCCAGCCTCCTAAGGAACCATTGAAAGTAATAAAAAAGACTGGACCAGTAGAAATCCCTAATCCTATCTAAAATAAGGTTGTGGAACATTTGTTAATTCTAGGTTATAACGGGATTTGAGGTTATGACACCAAGAGAAATATTTATTTAAGAAAATAATCACTATATCTTTTTAATTATAACAAACTAATATGGTACAAAGATATCATTAAAAGTAAATTGAGTCAATTAGATCATTCCAGATCACATTCCTAAAAATTATGTTTTGAAAAATTTATCTAAATTAAGTACAATATATTAGAATTTACAAAGAACATTGATGTTCTCATATTAGTTTTGGATCTCAGAGATTTTGGCTATAAAATATTAAAGTATTAAACAATGAGGCTGAACAGTGTGTTGGATAAGTTATGAAATTTTTTGAATAAACATTTTTTCGAATCAAGCAAGATCAAACATATAGTTTATATATTTACAGGTTACCATAAAAAAGTGCAATAAAACGTATGTAAATATTGCAAACATTCTTCCTCATATTGTTTTATTAATCTCGTGTTTTTATACATTTTTCTACGTGTTTTTTAAACTTACGTTGTTTTTTTTTTATTTTGTTTAAAGTTGTAAATGTAAAAATAACGCACATTATTTTTGAATATTTTTTTGTATTGAAAATAAAATTATTTATAGAAACACGTTTTATTTCTTTTGTATTTATTGTACCGTAACTTCACGCGTACACCACGTTAAGGATTCCTTTATGTTGCTATTAGCAAAGATGATACTGGCAACTATAAACAATATTAGGAGGTAGAATAAAAAAAAGGTTTTAATAAATATATATTTAACACACATTAGTTGCAAAAAAACTTATAACCACCCACTCTGTGTCATAATTAAAATTATTGTATGGAATGTTAACATATCAATAGAGGCATGATTATGAGGAGGGTAACACCAAAAGTGTAAATAACTGGTTTCCATAAATCTATCTATCTATAAAAATAAAACCCTTTCAGTGCTTAAGACATTTGATAAATTGCGATTTTGCCAATAAACTAACAAAGTATTCTATTATTTTACCTAATAAATTGTTTCATTCTTTGTCCGATAATCGACATATTTAGCAAAAAAACTACTTATTCTAGCGTTACTCGAACTATTTACGCTAATTTACATCTGTTGATATATTTTACATAACAGGTAAGTACTTAATTGTCGGTTAGTTACAAAATGTTCATTGTACATTAATATCATCCAATGTGTATCTAATACAAATGAGTTTATAAATACGTAAACATTCAAACTTAATTTTAGTTAAATTTTAACTCAAGACCTAAAATGTAGACTACAGTATTATTCCAAACTTTGTTATTACAAAACGTTTCGTTCAATTAATCCTCCATGTTTACTAGTTTCGAAATTAACAATAGTAATTTATCTTTTTACATAATACAATTATGGCAATTATCAAATAGTTGTAATAGGCATTTTCTTATAGTAAATGTTGTTTATAAAAGATCTAGATTTTGAATTTACTAAACATAGGCAATGGTTAGTTTTTATATTCGTAATATTAACATGTTGGCAATATATCTGTAGGCATAAAAACTACTTGCACTTTGTTTTAGATACAAACTGGACACAACAACGATTTATAACAAACACAATCAACCAATCGTGTTACTTGTATGTAATATTTTTAAATATAATTACCCAGAGTAATCTATCTACATAACATTTTCATTATGTACACTATCAAACATTACTCTTTGGGGTGTCTTTTTTAATATTTATTGCGATATTTCACATTTCCTCTATATCTACATTATAATATCTACGTTTCTGATTATTTTGCATTATTTGAATGTCATACTTAAACTAAAGTTTTTTTATGTAGGGGGAAATTATAATTAAATTAGCTTTCATTAACAAAATAAAAATATTTTTATATGAAGAGTTCTGACACCTATATTAAAAAGATATTCAATTAATATAAACGCAATTTTAATACAATATCTAAAGTTACATGATAATTCGCCAATGCACTGAGGAGATTTGTATAACGACTTGTCTTATGTAAATGTTTTTTCAATGCAAATTAAACTTAAAATTGTGATAAAACATCACTGAATAGATTTTAGTTAGTGTTTTTCGGTAGAAATACGCTTGTGTCTTAATTAAGAGCAAATATTGATGAACTTGAGAGCCAATGCACCAACAAGGGGTCAATTTTTTAATTCCTAAACAAAGTTTCTGTAAGTAAGTTGTGAGAACTCTTCATATAAAAACTGTGTTACAATCTGGTACTAGACCATATTAAAAATGATTTGATTACAGATTTTTTGATAGTTTGGAGTCTATACCAATTTCACTTGCAAGGTACCGGGTCATATCAAACGAATATTAGTAATAATGTTACGAAAAATAGGATTTTTATTATTTTTGAAAGTAAAAATCCTGTTTTTTATAACATTTTATAGTAATAAATAATGTATGAAAGTTTTTACCGGAGGGGAACCTAAATAGGGGTGTTCATTGTACTTTTTATCTATTTTTCAATGGGGATTTATACTCAATTACAACAAACATACCTCATCGTTACAATATATTTATTTTAGACTCGATTCAAATAATTAGAGTCCCATTCAAAGCCGTTTTCATTTTCTTATATTAATTTTACACTAATGCCTTGTTTACGTAGGCTAGTAGTTTAGTCGAGTACTGAGTAATTTAGTACTTAAAATTAGGATTTCAACGGAATCAGATGCGGATGCGGAGGTTAATGGAAGTGGAGGCAGATAAACAAATATTAATTGTGATTTATTAAAGAATTAAAAAGCAAAACACAGTTCAATTATAGAATTGTGTAACTACTAGTTCTAAATTCTCTTGCCTATATTTAGTCGAGATAATCTATTTTGTTCTATTACTCGGCAAAAGCCACCCACTACAAGTTACTTAAATTCCGGACTTTTAGTAGGGTTTATTAACACCTAGGACGCCGTATCTTTTTGTCACACAGTGTCTAGAACACTGTGTATGTGGCCTGGATGTATGAATTTCAAATGAACTAATTCCCAAGCCAATGTATGTAAATGTCACACGGATAAATCCAAGGAAAAATGGGGAAAAAAGGGGATTAAAAACAATATATGATATATTATGTAGTTTTAAACAAATTCCAAGAAAAAAAATAGTATTTTTTTTAGGGTTTGGTGCTGAGGGTGTTAATAAACAAAAAGTGTACTGAACTGTTACAGTGTGGACAACTTTTGTGCAGTAGAATATTTTACCTACGACTCATTACTCGATTTAACTAGCCTAGCGAACTCGGTAAGTGTTCCTTTAACAATCATTAAACATAATTTCAATAATAAAAACCTGTAAGTGAAATTGTCAGTTTCCAAGTTTTCACCAAAATGCTAGTTTTTTCGTTATTGTGTTCCTTTGTAGCTAAATGAATACTTGTTCAGCTGCGAGCGCGTCCGCGAACGGTTTGACGACGCCGCGAGTCGCGAAATAAAATATAAGTCCAAAGGTTATTGATATAGGCAGCGCTGGCAGAGCCTTCTTGAATATAGCCAGCAGTAGTAACGTTAGACATAGACCCTGAAAAAAAAAATGCACTGAGATGGCTCATGTACAGTCCACTTTAGGAAAAATTTCCTTGTTAATAGCAACAAAACAAACTTCGTCTCTTCCTACAAATAATTAGTCAGCAGCGAGTGCAATAAAAGGGAAAATAATATTAAGAAAATAGATGTGTAATAATAATCGACTTCGACTTTTTTTCGTATAGATACATTTATAAGCTGCATTTCTGTCTCGTTTCAAAAGATTCTAATTATTGTAGGTTTTAAAATGGAACGACGTCCGTTGCCTCGGCTGTACACTATCATGAGCTAAAATTTTGCGGTTTGTCTTTTTTTTTTTTTAATTAACTTGATGAATATAAATTTCCGTGAAAATTAAAAGTAACAATAGAAAGAAGAGCAGATTTATGTTGTCTACTGTATGTCTGACAATTCGTAATCATACCAATATTATAAATGCGAAAATTTAGATGGATGGATGGATGGATGTTTGTTATAGTTTGTATCCTAAAGAGCTAAACGGATTTCGATAAAATTTGGCATAGACGTAGAGGATAGTCTGGAGGAACACATAGGCTACTCAGTTTTGTTTCTTTTTTTAATTCCACGCAGACGGAGTCGCGGGCGAAAACTAGTCAATCATATTTCAAAGTTTTGTAAAATTTGCATTTCAAACGTATGATTGTTTACACAGGAGTCATCAATATGTAAAATTAATAGTAATAGGTAGAACTTACAATAAGTATAGCTACAAAACAGGCAAGAGTAGTATTCCAGTCGCCGTACGAGCTCGCCTTGCCGACCAGCACGCTGTAGAAAATGAAGTCGCCCAGACCGAGTTTCACGCCCTCTATAAAAGTATTAAATATTTTTTACACATTTTACATTAACTTAAATGCACTTTAAGTAGAACATTTAATAAAAAATATAAATCTGGATACTAAATTTTTTTATTATTTTTCCTGTATTATAATGATTTTGCAGTAAACATGATTTTTTCGTAAGGTTTGGAAAAATCACACATTAAAAGGTTAAGGGAACTTTATACTGAAATTACGGTATTGCCGCCAATATTTAAAATTACGAAGATTAATTCGGTGTTTCTAATTTAAATCTATCTTTATCTTAAAATGTCATCGACTTTAAAATCTAATTTAGAACAAAAATTGTATATGGGGGGTAAATTTACTTACTCTCGTCTTCAAGTTCAGGCGG
>NW_013525180.1:1057396-1094750 GCF_000836215.1 Papilio polytes
TAGCTTAAAAATGACGTCATTGTCAAATAAATTAACAAAATCGGATATTTCCATATTTTACATGTTTGATTGTTATCAGACAATTTACAATTTGGTGAGACAGGCCATTAATCAATCTCATTTACTAATTCAAGTGACTGACAAAACACATTAGTCCTTTACCTTTAAGATAAAAATAAAAACAGCATATAAACATTAAGTAACACCAACAATATACACAATAATGGAGTACAATGTGTAAAACACATCTGAAGAGCTGGCGACAAACAGAGGTAGGTACCTTGACTATGGACTATTAGAAAAGAGTCTCAGTAAAGCAAAATATAGATGATTTGTTGTCAGTTTCATGCATATTCGAAAATAAAGTTGCAAGGATTCAAGTACAAAGTGCAACATTTATACATGGACAAACCACTTATAGGCAATTGAATACATTATAGAGACCATAGACAAACATATTAAGGACTAAAGACAATACAGAGTCCACAGACAAACATGTAAAGGACATTAGACAATATAGAGCGCCCATAGACAAATGAGTAGGGCATTATCGTGAGCACCGACCGTGCGGGTGCAGGGGGCGCAGCTCGCGCTGCTCACCTGGCTCGCTGCTGGCACCCCCCGCGCCCCCCGCCGCACCGCCAGACCCCACCGGCGCCGCCAGGCAGTACATCACTGTAGCTGAAACAAACATTCATTGAATTACTTGTCTTTAAAAAAAATTAAATTTCACATTAATAAAGTATACTTACATGAATAAATAAGTGCTGGAAATATTGGTTCATTTCTTTCTTGAGCAGTTTCAACCAATATCCTTAATGGACCCTTTGGAGTTAATACGGCTACAAGATCTAAAAAAGTGGATTAAAAGAAGCTTTTACCATCTTTAAAAAAATCTATAATATACACACTTTCTACTTAGTATTAACAATGGTATATTTTAAATTAAAATACATGCTAATTTGTTTATAACTTACCCCAAATAGAAATAACAGCTAAGACAGCCCATGTTGTCCATTCTGGTAGGTATTTGATGAAAACAAGAGCCATTAAAGCTGCTATGAATATGAGATAAGCTTGTTGAAGCCTCAGCGGTCCCTTCCAGTGGATCACTATCATACCCATCACTCCAAAGTTCCACATTACGAAAACTAAAGTTATAAAATCCATTGGTATGTTATAGGCTCGTAATGCCTCCCTGAAAAAAAAATCACTTAAAACAAAGAAAAACAACCTTCTACTATAGATACATGATTTACAACAGGTTCTTTATAAAATTCATGCCACTACAATTAATTGAAGAAAATGTAGAATATGTTAAAATAGAGAAATCAAAAATGTAATATTCAGTATGATTTTTAATCAATGCATAAACTTTAGGGGATATAGAATATAAACAGTTACTGTTTCTGTACAAAGTATATTCCATTCATTTCCTCCATTAAGAATATCTTGCATAGCATAATCATAGCCAAGAGCTTATTTATTAAACACTAACTGTTGCTCACAACACCATCCACATTAAAATAAAAAAAAAAATACACCCTGGTACTCACTTATAACATAACTTTTTAATGATAAAAAAAAAATAATTGGCCTAGTAGTTTGTGAGTTATTTCAATAAATCCAAAAATGTAAATATTTTTATAATATCAGTATAGATATAGAATAAAAAATAAGAATCAAATACTCACTCCATATACAAATATGAGAACAAAAACAGCAACATTAGAGAGGATAGAATGAGCCAGCCGTGAATTATCTTGTAACATCTTTTCTTATATAAAACAATGAGCAAAACAGTCATAAGAGCTATCACACTAAGCAGGATCATTGAGTTTGCTAAAGCATTCCATACTTTTGTCACTGCATATGGACTCTCTTCATGAAACGGTGTATAAGCTCTGAAATAAGATAATTGTTAAATGATAAATAAAGAAAACACACCTTATATTGTCTAAGACACTTCTTTTGTATAGGAATTTTTAATTGGTCTAGTGTATTATGAAGATCCAAATTTAAGAAACATTTCTTCAAAACACACAGTAACTTTTTATAATTATTTATGTTGTCCCTTAGTATATATTTCTCTTATAAAATCTATACTAGGGCTCTTTTAGTAACAACTAAATAAATATCTAGTGCTTATACTTACAAGTAAACATCTTTGACAGAATAGAAGTTGATTGAAGATATTGTCGCAACTACAACAAGCATACAGAGAGTCACTGGAACAAACAGCTTGATGACATGCCGAGCACCATACTTCAGTTCCAATTCTTCAACCTGTGACTCCGCCTGCACTCCTGGGTTATTGTTACTAGGCCCTGGGTTCCTATGGTCACCTGACCCACCCCCTTCTCTTGGCTCCACACTCTACAAGAAAATACATATTTAGATTACTTAATTATTATTACTTACTGTAATATGTATTGATACAATGAAAATGAAATTTAGGCCATTAATGGTATAAACCATCAAATTTCATGTATGAAAAGAAGCAACCTAGTATACATTTTTTAGCATGATTTCTAGTCTTTATCTATCTAGTGATTAATGTGATCCCACATTAAACATTTTTTCATGCATACATATAATTTATTAAGCACAACAATAAATTGAATACCTTCTCACACCCACACATTCCATTTTAAGAGAACATTTGTATAGCTCTATATATAGTATAGTTCTAAAACATCTCCCAAATGATAAATTAATCAATTGGAACTACATACACTCTATTATGATTTATATTTTGTATAATTGGAGAAAATTACATGTCAATAAAATTATTTCTGTAATGTTTAACTATCATGTTTAGATAATTGGATTACAAATGCATTAATATGGCATGTGTGAATATGGTTTTTTTTTTGCCTTGTATAAATATTACGATAATGTGCAAATAAATTTTTGGTATGGTATTGATAACAAATATTGTGCCCAATATGATTCATTAACAACAAGCAGGATATCGACTTAAAGATTACCACCTACACCATAGTTTCGCTGGCTTTCAGTCTTGGTTTTTCTTTTCCTTGCAATGCGTTCAGCTATCTCCTTGTCAGGTCGGGCTTCAGCTATGTGGCCATCCATGAGTGCTGTATGCTCGGTTGCTGACGCCTCTGAATCACTACTAGTGTCGCTCATTAATGTAAAATTAAAGTCTTGGACATTATGTTGAAAAACCTTTGTAAGAAGGTCATTAATATTTATCAATTTCAACTGAAACCACTTTTATTGCTAATTTTTTGTTAATATTATACACTTTACGGTACTGTTGCCACCACAGAATGAAAAACTATTTTTATAAACGTCGTAAAACGTCAATCATATCAGATATTACCACAGACTACACTACGGTTACCAACAGATTATAAATTCAAATCGTTCTGATGAATCTCTCGTTAACGATGAAAATGATAAAAGAATGGGACCGCCTATTTATTTGTGGCTTACGGATTTTGCTATTTTCATACGATTTTACGAAAAAGGAAAAAACTAGCGAATATATTAAATAAAACGACAGTGGTGGATTAATAATGTTCTCCATTTATTGTTTTCTTTTAATATTTTAACATCCTTATACAAAGCTGAAATGGTGCTCTAAGGAGAGAAAATTAATTCTAAATTATGAAATTAGAGGTAGAGTCCCTCCGGAGTGCCTTCTTTCTTACGATACAGCACACTCTCCTTAGATTTCTTGAAGTCTTCATTGGTGACTTTCATACGACGCTCTCGTAGCGCCATTAAACCAGCTTCCGTGCATATTGCCTGATCAAAGTAAACAGTAAATATTACATATTATAGCACTACTATAAATAATATCTCAAAGGGAACGAGAAAACAATTGAACTATATTATACCATTACAAATGCTGCAAAAATAAAATACCTTTATATCCGCTCCAGAGAGATCATCTTTGGACATAATCAGCTCAGAGAGATTGACATCATCAGCTAAGGTCATTCTCGATGTGTGTATGGTGAAGATTCTTCTCTTAGTCTTTTCATCAGGAAGTGGGAACTCTATCTTACGGTCAATACGCCCAGGTCTGATTAGAGCTGGATCAAGAGTTTCTATTCGGTTTGTAGCCATTATGACCTATATAAAAAATGTTATGCTTACATGCATTTAAAACAAAACCATAAAAGATATAAGTGTATGCTTACCTTGACATCTCCACGGGAATCAAACCCATCTAGTTGATTCAATAATTCTAACATAGTTCTTTGAATTTCTCTTTCACCACCAGAATTAGAATCATAACTGTAAATTGTAAAATTTATTAGTATTCAAATCATATAACATACACAAAAGAAGAACGAAATAATAAAAATTGTATAAACAATACCGTTTCGTTCCAACTGCATCAATTTCGTCAATGAAGACAATTGATGGTGCATGTTCTTCCGCAACTCGGAATAACTCACGAACTAATTTGGGACCATCACCCTATGAAAATGGGTCACAATAATAATTATAATGGAAAAAAAAAATAAACCTAAATATAAAAACAAAATATCTAAGCAAAATTTGTAATTTAGTCCCTTATAAATTAAAGGAGTTCATACTATAACTCTGGGAACATTATAAAATAGATACTTTAAACCGGAGATATGAATTAATTACCAAATATTTTTGGATCAGCTCAGAGCCAACAACTCGTAGGAAGGTAGCGGATGTTTGGTTAGCCACTGCTTTTGCCAAAAGTGTTTTTCCTGTTCCTGGTGGACCATACAATATCACACCTTTGGGTGGCTTGATACCCATCTCTTCATAATACTCAGGATGTGTTAGAGGCAGTTCAACCGATTCCTACAAAGGTAACAGAAAATTAGCGACTAATAAATGCAAATTTAAGAATTACTTAACATAAATATTGAATATCTGTTATTTAAATTACTATACTACTATCATAAATGCAATATTATGGATGGATAAATCTTCCATGAAATTGTAGAACACAGTCTGGAAGAACATGTGTTCTTGTTGTGTCATAATACTGAGTTTTTTTTTGTTTCACACAAAAGAATGGGCAAAAGGTATTAAAAACAAGATGAAATAGTTTTAACTACAACAGAATTAATACATACTTTGATTTCCTGGATCTGTGTATCCAATCCACCAATATCAGCATATGTCTCTTGTGGTGCTTTCTCTAGTTTCATCACAGACACCATTGGATCTGTGTCATCACCTAATACACCCACTACAGCATGAACCTACAGCATTTTTTTTCATTATATACACATTTAGGATTTACAGTGCAATAGTATGAAATTGGAACAAAGGAATAAAACAAGCTTTGAACATAATCAAAAAGAAAACTACATAAATGGCGCTTTTGTCAAATAAAACATTTTTTTTTTGTTACCTTATGATTCAGCAGGACAGAGCATCCAGGCTCTAATTGATCTTTGTCCACAAATGAAAGAATGCTGACATAATGTTCACTTCCTACTGATGTGGAAACAATTGCATGATTATCATCAATGATCTCCTCTAAGTTACCGACAGACATCGGTGTCCCTCTCAGGTCATCAACCTGTATGTATGAAGAAAAATTATTAAAACACAACCTTTGGGATAATTCTATTTAACATCATCTACACAAGAACATAAACAAAGGCGCACCTTAGACCTTTCTTCCTCAATTTTCTCCTCCTGCGGCTTCAACCTCTCCTGGTTACGAATAAATTCTTCTTCCATCAAAAGATAATCTTTGATTCGTTCCAATTTCAAGAGTTTCAATCTGCATTTTGTATGCGGCGTGACTTGTGGCAATTTCAATGCTGCATCGGGTCCCTTAGCTTTGCGCTTCTTTTTGCCCACTCTTGTTGGAATTGGTGGTTCATATTTCTTCTTCTTATCCTTGTCATCTTTCTTGTCTCCGCCACTTCCACCACCTGATTGATTTTGGCCCTACAATAAAATAAAAAAGGCGTAAACATCGAAGTAAAAATTGTTTTATACAGCATGTTTAATCCAAATTTTACCATATTACTGAGTTTTAAGGCCCTAGACTTATTTTCTTAGCTACAATACAAAAATTAAAACAGTCACGGCAGCATCTGATTACAAAGCGAAAATTTTAACTTTTTAATGATAGTGATGTCCCTAGATGCGTCTACGCGTGCAGAATGTATTACCAGAAAATCGATTATTTTTAACTTCATTTACCGATTGTTCGAAGTACACAAAAATTACGATTTTAAATTAAAATATGGTAAATAACGGTGCAGCAAATACCTGAAAATAGACGATTTTAAGAGCATAGATTAGGCAAACGTTGTGATATTAAATACAATGTTTTATTTAAGATAACTTTGCATGCAAAGTAACGTAAATGGTTTGACACTTCAACGTGTCGACCAGTCGACTGTCGACATAATTTTGTGCATTACGAACATTTTCATGTACTATTTTAACACTATAATTGATAACTTTTTCATTTTTCTATAATATTTCTTTGGTGATTCTTGTAAAAAACGTAAAATGGGGGAAAAATCATTCCAATTGTTTTGTACGCTATAAATTTGTGAAAAGACGACTGGTGAGACATTTGTTGTAAAAGTGCTTAATTTAAGTAATCAAAATGGTTTTAGCAGATTTAGGTCGTAAAATAACTACTGCTTTGCAGTCCCTTAGCAGAGCTACAATCATCAATGAAGAGGTAATAAAAAAAAATTACGCGAATACAAACGAGTGACAAGCAAAAACAATTGGCATATGTTTAAAAACTTCCATAATGGGTTTCAGGTATTAAATTCTATGCTGAAGCAGATTTGTGCTGCTTTATTGGAAGCTGATGTAAATATTCGTTTAGTAAAAAATCTTAGAGAAAATGTTCGTGCTGTCATTGATTTTGATGAGATGGCTGGAGGGCTCAATAAACGGCGGATGATACAATCAGCTGTATTCAAAGAACTTGTTAAAGTAAGTATTTAAAATATTTAGTTATACAATTTTAGTTAACTGGCTTAAGTTTTTGCAACAACAAATTGTATAACCACTCAACTAGCCTAAGATACAATGTAATATTTAATTAGCAATATTCCATAATCTCAGGAAATACTTAAATTAATAAATCAAAAAGCTTTGATATTAGAATTAACACAATATTTTATTTTCAGTTAGTAGATCCTGGAGTAAAGCCATATCAGCCAGTGAAAGGAAAGCCCAATGTTATAATGTTTGTAGGGCTGCAGGGGTCTGGTAAGACCACAACTTGTACAAAACTTGCTTACCATTATCTAAGAAAAAATTGGAAATCATGCTTGGTTTGTGCTGACACATTCAGAGCAGGTGCTTATGATCAAGTGAAACAGAATTGTACCAAGGCAAGGATACCTTTCTATGGCAGGTTGGTAACAATTACATTATTCTTTCAAATCTTTACCATCATGCCTCAAAAAAATAAATACAAATTATTGTTCGGTTAATAATTTTGCTTTTAAACTATTTATTTCCAAAAATGCTTAACTGATCTTGATGAAATTTGGCATACATTTAGAATAGTCTGCAAGAATACATAGTCTACTTACTGAGTTTCTTATTTTTGTAGGGAATTGCAGGGCAAAACCTAATACAATATATTTGACTTGCTGTGCTTTATCTTGACAATTTTCCTGTTTTTTTAGTTACACAGAAGTAGATCCAGTAGTAATAGCCTCAACAGGTGTGGAGATGTTCAAGAAGGAGGGTTTTGAAATGATTATAGTGGATACAAGTGGTCGTCACAAACAAGAGGAGTCACTGTTTGAAGAGATGTTGGCGGTGGCAAATGCTGTTGTAAGTTTAATAACAATTTACTATATTTTGACCTTGTCAGTTAACACTTCCACTGCCACTGATGTGCCTGACAAGTACATTTTCATATAAACAATAAAAATAGCATGCAATTTGTTGTGATAATTGTTTTTTTCACTGATAGCAAAAAAACAGTGGATCATTGACTGACAGAAAGAGAATTTATACATTTTAAAGAATTAGATGGACTATTAGGAGTTAAAGCTTTATTTCTTTTTATTTATAGAAACCTGACAACATAATTTTTGTGATGGATGCCACCATTGGACAGGCTTGTGAATCACAAGCCCGGGCTTTCAAAGACAAAGTTGATATTGGTTCTGTTATTATAACTAAGCTGGATGGACATGCCAAGGGTGGTGGTGCATTATCAGCGTATGTATTGTTAAATGTTTTTAACCATAGTACCTCAAATCTTTGTAAAATATCTTGCAACAAATATTTTTAATCCCTTAACTATCTATAACATATGCATGTGTGAAAAATATCTAACTTTTCATTTTCTACCTCATTGTTTAAATAATGCAAACTATGTTGGTGAATAAATTAATTAATATGAAATAATGGTGAATTGCTGAATCTATTTTGTTTTTTGAATTTTGTTATAATATTACACAAATTAAGGGAAGTCATTGGAGCCAAGGATATACATATAATTGAACAAAATACCGAATTTAAAATTAGAAGTAAAAAAAAAAAAAAAAAGTGAGAAACGTATTTGTAAAATTATATTTGAATTGTGATATTGTATGTTTGTTTGTATAAATAAATAAATAAAATAAATAAATAAATGCCAGCAACATCTGTTACGTGAATTGTGGTCACCTCACTATTTTGATGATTTCATCTGGCCACTTGCTTGTTTACCACTTTATAATATTAAAACAAAGGAATAATTGAAGTGTATTATATGAATGTGCTTGTATACAGGGTTGCGGCAACACAGAGTCCAATCATCTTTATTGGTACCGGTGAACACATTGATGACTTGGAACCGTTCAAGACAAAGCCATTTATTAACAAATTGCTAGGCATGGGAGATATTGAAGGCCTCTTGGACAAAGTCAATGAACTAAAACTGGATGACAATGATGAGCTGTTAGAAAAACTGAAACACGGTCAATTCACTTTAAGAGCTATGTATGAACAATTCCAAAATATTATGAAAATGGGCCCCTTTTCACAAATTATGGTAATGTTAATAGAAATATGTTATCTAAAATATATTACTTAGTTTAAAATTTTAATAAATAAATATTTTTCAGGGAATGATACCAGGTTTATCCCAAGACCTTATGTCTAAAGGCAGTGAACAGGAATCTATGGCGAAACTAAAACGCCTTATGACAATAATGGATTCTATGAACGAAGGAGAGCTGGATCATCGCGATGGAGCAAAACTTTTCACCAAACAACCCACCAGAATCACGCGAGTAGCTCAAGGTGCAGGTGTAACCGAAAGGGATGTCAAAGACTTGATTGCTCAGTACACTAAATTTGCGGCGGTTGTTAAGAAGATGGGTGGCATCAAGGGGTTGTTCAAAGGAGGAGATATGGCAAAGAATGTTAATCAAACTCAAATGGCTAAACTTAATCAACAAATGGCAAAAATGATGGATCCCCGCATATTGCAGCAAATGGGCGGCATGTCTGGTCTGCACAATGTTATGAGGCAACTCCAACAAGGCTCCAGCGGAATGAACAGTTTGATGGGTGGAAAATGACAGTAACTATTGGATATTGTGAATACCAGCTATAGAAAGTCCGTAGCATGTCAATAAACGTTGCTTAAAATATATGTTTTACTCTGTAGTAACATTTTCAGTATCAACTTTACATAATTTTTAACATATAAAATACAAATATGCGATTTATAAGAATGTGTTCAAATGGTCCATGAGTTTTACTTAAATTGTAACGATTATAATTTAAATTTTCTATTAGAGTTTTATTAAAAATATTGCTCCTTCATTCTTTTAACCTTTTAAAATAGAAAGAGCTATTCTGATTTCTCTTCGCCTTGGCTTATACAGCAGTGCTGAAAATAATGCGCGGCCTAGAACTACCAATCTAAAGTATTGCGAGAATTAATAATTCGTTTTTAAATGAAACACATATTTAAATAATTTTACAGTTAACATTTGTTTTCCATTCAAATTATCTTGAAAAATGGATTATTTTAAAATAACCAATGATGCGTGAAACGGAAAACTACTTAAAAGTGATGTCATGTGTCAATGCCTGACATTTGTAAATCAAAATTTTTAATGACATAATGTAAAGCAACAATAATAAAAAGTTTAAATCCAATAAAAAATCGTGTGAAAAGGGTTCTATTGTACTCTTCAACTTTTGCGTAAAGAAGCAAGTACTGATATATTTTACGTGATGTCTACGTGCACATGTAAATAATCTATTGTTTTGCATTTTGAAAATACAAAAAATGGCTTGTAATTCTTGTTTTAAGGCATTTTCTATATTCCGACAAGAGGTAAGTAAATTTCTTTACATAATTTGAGTAAAGTAAGTGTATCTGATAGTTGCAGCTAATATAATTTATTAACAATTTTATCTTACAGAAAGGTTGTCCAAATTGTGGGTTCAGCTATTGTTCAAAATGTTTGAACTACAAAATGTTTGTAAAAAAAGTCAACGAAGAAAAAAAGGTAAGAGCACTTTGCGAATAGCAAAGATAAGACAATAGAAAGTTATAAAACTGTTTATTTATTTACTTAATTGTTTTGCAGGTTTGTCTAAAATGCTCACGTCTGTCAATAAATAAATCAGATAAAGCACATGTCATTCCTCCTGATGCTTTTAATAGGTAATATATAAAAAAAATGCTATTTCCTGTCTTTTGATTATTATGCTATATGTAAAATATAAAATTGATATCTAAAATTAACTTTGCCAGGAATAATGCCTTATCCAAAGACAATTCCAGTACTTCCAAACAAAATAATGTTGAAACCAATAGTATTGATGAAGAAATTAAAGAAAGACTGAAGAAATTAAAACAATCTGCTCCATCAAATATTGAAGTTAGTAATAAGGATATAGCAGAAAGATTACAGCAATTAAAACAAGATTCTGTCAGTTCTAATGATGTTAAATTAAATCCAAGTCTAGCATCAGCAAGTGGTTTATCTGTTACAGTTCTGGATGCCAAGGTATGGGTACTTTTAGAACATATATTTACTTACCAAAACTCTCTTACCTTTTTATCTATCAAAGAAAAAGAAACTTAGAAAAATGTTGTACATTTATACACTAGCTGTTCCCCTGCAACTTCATCCGCATAAACTTATGAAAATGTTATTTTATTGTTTCATCATCATCATCATCATCATCATCATCATCACCAGCTCACTATACATCCCCACCGAGGCGCTTGGAGCCTACCCTAAGTAAGGGTAACTAGGCCATAGTCAACCACGCTGGCCAAGTGCGGGTTGGTTGACTTCACACATATCTTTGAATTTCTTCACCAATATGTGCAGGTTGCATCACGATGTTTTCCTTCACCGTAAGAACGTCGAGTAAATTATGTACATATGAGAATTCGAAAAAATCGAAAATCACATTGGTACATGGCGGCGGGATTCGAACCCAAGACCTGTAGATTACAAGTCAAGTGCTCAAGCCACTGAGCCACCAACACTCTCATTTATTGTTTACATGTGTCAAATAATCAATTGCAAATGTCAAAGTATGAATTACCTTACTATGGCAATTTTGCTTTCTTGATATTGGCAGCAACTTATGGTCTCTTTCTCCCATTAGGGTTTTTATCCAAAATATTAACCCCTATGTTTAATGGCGTGAAAATATATAGTCTAATCTAAAGCATGACATAAGTGTAGGGCTTATTACAAGAAGATGTATTCAAAAATATGCTATAATTGCTGACATCTTAGGCAACAAAGAAGTGTGTGTTTACGCTTTATTATAATACATTTCACAATGATTACAGAATGATGAGACTGAAATTCTTTATTGAAGTCAATTTAGCATAGGCTATCATGTATTTATAATTTCAATTTTTCCTTATTATTTCAGAAGAAGAGAAGTGAACAAGAGGAAGTTAATGATTTACTAGTGGAGCTGGAGGCGAAATCTAAAATCGACACAAAATATAATGAAGATTTTGATAATAAACTTTCCGAAATTGAGATGAGATTGCAAAAATTACGAAGTTCCAACACAAATACTGACATTGGACAAACATTAAAAAATAATGTACCAGATAATGAACAAACATCCAGCCAAATATTAGGAAAGGTTAATTAATTTATATTATTAAGAATCAATTACACAATTACAGAATTAAATCTATGTAATATTCACGTTAAAAGGTGTCTCTTTTCATACAATGAATTAATAGATTTTTTTCTTTAATGAGATAAGTTACCAAAGCAATGTTTCCTCATTTATAATGTACATAATATTATATTCATCTCCCTTGTCTTATCCCACTCATGTGAGGTTTGTACACAAGGTATAAACATTAATGTTTGTGCACTTTTGAGAATATACCCTACATGGGATATATAAATCAATGTAAACAAAATGTTTTTATAGCTAAATACTTAAAATTCACTTAAAAAATATACATATATTAAATAACAATAAACAAGAGTAAGATAATATTTATGTTTAGTATGATTTTTAAAATAAAATTGAAACTGGTCTTCCACTTTTGCCATTCTTTATAAAAGATTTATAATTTAGGACAAGTATAACATCTCTGCCTACTCTACTGTGTATAAATACACATGATTCATTTAATTACATGTTTGTTTATATTGCAGCAAATAAAAACTGAGCAAGAGGAACTTAATGATTTGTTAAAAGAATTGGAGGAGGAATCAAAAATGGAGGCTCAAATTAACA
The DNA here is from genome assembly GCF_000836215.1 of Papilio polytes. Taxonomy (NCBI): domain Eukaryota; kingdom Metazoa; phylum Arthropoda; class Insecta; order Lepidoptera; family Papilionidae; genus Papilio; species Papilio polytes. The sequence continues at coordinate 1,070,102 of NW_013525180.1, forward strand.
ATGATTTTGTAATGAAACTAAATGATCTTGAGAAGAGATTGAATAATTTAAAGAAATCTCAACCAAGTACTGATGAAGATGCAAATGTAAAACATAAAGACAGTCCAAATGAACAAACAGTATTAAGAGAAATTTTAGGAAAGGTGAGACCAAATTATTCTAGTGTAGATTATTTTATACATATATTATTCTAGCTATCTTACTAATATTATAAATGCAAAATTTTGTATGGATGGATAAATGGATGTTTCTTAGAAGGTATCTCCGGAACAGCTAAACTGATCTGGATGCAATTTGGCACATATATTGCAAATAGTCTGGAGAACAGAGAGGTATACTTTTGTCTTTTTATTTCCCTGTGGACAGAGTCGCGAGCGAAAGCTAGTACTATTATAAAGAGGAAAGAGTTTTGTTGTAACAAATAAACTCAAAATCTACTTCTTTTGTTATTATTTATTACTAGATTTTTTCAATTCTGTGCAGAAAATGAGGGGCTGGAGGTGGTATTAGTAATATGTAAAAATTTATTTGTGAAACACTGATATTTTTATTTCAGATACAATTAGATGTAACTGGTATAGATACAGAAGATATTTCTCCAGATATAAATGATGAGTTGCCATTTTGTGAAATATGCAATGAGGATGCCAAAGTTCGCTGTAAAGGTTGCAAATACTTGTACTGTATAAGATGTTTCAATGAACATAAAGACGAAGATTGTAATGAATATGAAATTTATAATGCACCAAAATAGACTATTACATTGTAACTTTATTTTTTTTTATAGAATATGTGTATGTAAATGATAGATTATTGTCAATGTACTGATTTCGATTATCTATAATTTTATATTTCCATATGTTATACACAAATTATTATAAACAATGCAATTATTATAAACAATATTAATGTAAAAATCAGGCTAATTTATTAATAAAAATATGAAACAAAATCTGTTTTATTTGTCTTGTTATGTTGAGAGGCGGTTGATTTATTTCATACCAAAGCACAACATTCTGAAAGGTTGCAAGTAGGCAAGCGGGCACTTTCACGGTTTACCCAAACACTACAGGTGTTTCCTGTTGGATCGGTAGGTAGGCATGGCATTTCCTTTGCCCATTAACATATAAAAAAGTAGTAGTTAAGTAGATTGAATGGGAAACGGAAATGCCAAATGACACCAAAATTAAAGATGGGTATGCGATCTCAAATAAGAAGACAAGGTTGAAATACTCGTGTTTCTCTATCTTTAAACAAAATAACATTCAATTATTTATATCGCTGATTCTAAAGTAATATCCTGAAGTCCCCCCCCCCTGAGCTGGTTGGTCAAGAGCTTGACAAATTATATTTACATATTTTGTCAAGCTCTTGAATTAACCCCCACTATGTGACCCCCTCCTGCCGCCAAAGCTGGATCCGCCCTTGATAGAAAGTATCTTTTTGCAGAGGCGAATGCTTCATGTATTCTCCGCGCCCCGGAAGTCCTACAATTTTATTTGCGGCAACACCAGGCAACACTACAATTCGATCAATAACTTTTGATTTGAACACCTTTTCTCTTTAGCTCGCAATATCCTTATTGTTTTAATTCTTTTTAAAATCAGGGTTTTTAAATATCAACTCCTGCTAAGAGATACGAAGAAATGTCTTGTAATTATTGCGATGTAAAATTTTCTGTACTTCGCGTCGAAGTGAGTAATTATTATACCAATTCAAGTATATTTTATTTCTATCTTTTGATTTCAATAATATTTTTCCAGAAACGTTGTCCAAGTTGCGGTTTTAGTTTTTGTCCAAAATGTTTGGATAATACAATTTTTGTCAAACAATTAAACACGCATAAAAAGGTAAAAGAAGTAATGAAATACTATAGTTAAATGTTATTTTTACAAGTCGGTTTATTTTTTTTTTTCAGGTTTGCGTTAAATGTTCACAATATAGTTCATCGGGAGATGTGCACGTGATACCTCCTCCTGATTTTTGCAAGTAAGTCATGTTAAATTAAGTTAAAAAAAATATTAAAAATTAAATTATATTTTTAAAATAAATGTTACATAATTTGTTTCTATTATCGGATGTTACTAATTTTTAATAATTAAATTTTATTATTAAAACTTGTTAATTATTTCAGAAAAAATGAATCTGAAAAGAAAAATCCAACCAAGTCTAAATCAAATGCAAATAAGGCAGATGTAAACGCACCAAGTACTTCTGATGATCATAAAAAAATTAATAAACATGGTTCTGATAGAGCGGCTAACTCAGGGGTAAGTTAACTAAAACGTATTCACATCAATGATTGTAAATATTTTACCAGAATTATGCTGTAAAAGCAATAATTAGACTTTTAGTTCAATCTTTAACATGTACATTTGTTTTACATCATTATCAACCTGCCCTATGTGGGTGGGCACATAATGTGCTGCTCTTCATACATTTCTATTGCTATATAAGAAAATATTAGTCATTTATAAAATTATATGTACATACATACAAAGACCAAAGAATGTGATTTATGTGAATGTATGGTAAAGTAGTGTAACCATTCTGACTGTCATTGTTCCCAATAAAGTATGATGTCCTACAAGAGTAGAATGAGTGCATAACTAACTCATACCATCTTCAATCATGTCATTTATAATCAAGTGAATTTCAAGTACTGGTTTAATAGATTGTAATTGTGATTTCGAAATTAAAATAAATGTTTCTAGTAATAAATATAGCCTATAACTCGGTGACAAGATAGCTTTTTAATGATAAAATAAATTTTGTGTTTAACTTGTCACCAACAGTGCGGCAGGCAAAAAATTTCTTCTAATTAAAATAGACTATATTCAAATATTTTACAAATAACAAAAACCATATCGCGACTACATCTTGTACATGTCCCTTCTCCTTCTCTTGTTTTTCACTTTTTCAATAAGGAATAACACAAATGTCTTGGTGGCCAGTATGCAACCTCTTAGGCTGTATTCATACTGCTTGTCAGCCAAAGAGGTTGTATTTTGCACTCAACATGTGAACAGTTGTTTTTGAGTTTTATTCGTTACATACAAAAACTCAAATATTTTTACTTTATATTATACCTGCAGTAGCTCGCTTCTGTTCCCGCATGAAAAAGCAAGATTATACAAAATATAGCCTATGTTACTCAAAGATAAATTACTTTTCTAACTGTGAAAGAATTTTTAAATTGGCCCAGTAGTTTTTGTGTGAATGAAATACATACAAAAAACTAAAAATATAATTCTTTCCTCTTTATAATATTATTTTACTAGCTTTCGCCGGCAACTCCGTCCGTGTGGAATTGAACGAAAAAATAGTGAATAGCCTATGTGTTCTTCCAGACTATCCTCTACATTTATGCCAAATTTCATCAAACATTCATCCATCCATCTAAACTTTCACATCATACTAATATTATAAACGCGAAAGTTTAGATGGATGGATGTTTCTAGCCTAAACATCTGAACCAATTTAGATGAAATGTGGTATAGATGTAGAGGACAGTCTGGAAGAACACACAGGCTACTTAGTTTTTTAATTCCACGCGGATGGAGTCGCGGGCGAAAGTTTATAATATTAGTACAGATAAAAAATATGCTGTAATATTTGTTTTATAGCCATCAAGAAACGATTATTCAAGTGATGACTGGTCAGATGAATCTGATGATATGGACTTGGAGGCTTTTGCAAAAGGTCTAGAGATAGAAAGAGAAAATCAAAGGATTGCCAATCAAATACACAGGGAAAATTATCCCCATTTATATGACAAGTCACTACTTATTAAGATAGATCACACAAGATCAACAGATGAAATCCTCAGAGATGCTATAAAACAGGTATGTTCATAAAAATAAAAAACTGCTAAATAGCTATTGAAATAAGTTATATTAAATTTAACATATTAGTATTGCTTTCCCATCAAATGAAAAGACATTTGTTTGGAAGATGTAATGTATTATTATTAGTTGTATCTTTGCATCTACGGATTTAATAAGAGTGGTTTACAATCAGTTTTATAGTGAATAGTTTTTATTACAGTTACAAACAGGTGCGTGGGAGAATGTTGAAGTTAACCGCAATAGACCACCAAAGTGTACAATTTGTTCTACGAAAGCTCTGGTACACTGCAAAGGATGTGAAAGTACATTTTGCATGAAATGTTTTGATTTGCATGCAGATCCTGTTTGTAATAAATATGAAACTATTGAGCAACAAGAAGAGGATTGAATTTAAATTAATGCCAATATGGCTTCCAGTTCTAAAGATTTTAATCTTAGTTTGTTCTTTTGTCTATATAGGTAAGCATATATATTCACTAACACTCATACTATTACTATTTAGAATTTGCTTGCCCTCGAAATAAAATAATTGTATATACATCTTTTGCAATAATCATTTAAAAAATATCAGATAAAATACTCTTTAATATTAAAATAAAAGACTTCAATTATTTAATTCTTGTTTTATTCTCAAACTCACCTATTAGACTAGGTATAAATTTCGCTAAATCATCAGCTGTTTGTTTATATTCATTTTCTATCCAAAGGTCCTTTAATTTGTTTATAATAGGTCCATACATTTTTCCCGGAGGTACTCCATTTTCTTTAAGGATTTTTCCACTGATCGGGAACCGCGGTACTTCCCATTTATCAAATAATTGCACAAGCTCTTCATCTCCTCTGTATTTTAACACCTCTTTAGTATATTCTATGGCATCTTTTTGTTTCATTTTAGAATGCAAGACTAATTTTTCATATGGTCTGTAAACATATCATTATGTATAGTAATAAAAAAGATGTTGACAGTTGACAATGTTATGTTTTATATCAATATCAGTTTTAGCAATACTAGTATCCAGGGTGAGATATCACCAGTGCCCTATTTTTACCAGTTGTATAAGTTGGTAACAGGGTCATGTGAGACTTAGATATTTGCTGTCTTATGGGAAAATATTACACTTCTCTAAGAAGGTTAATATACATTGTTAAAAAATAAAATCAATTTAAACTTACAATAACCTCCTGGAATGATTCTTATCTTCCCTATGTTCAACTATAAAATATGTCATATCTCTGTCATAGCCAGAAAACTTCAGCCTGTTATGGAGAATAGTGACTGCATCAATGCTGCTGAGGAGCGCAGCCAAATAACTCATTGGATGTAGACCAAAATGTTTGCTTCTGTTTAGAACTCGATCTAGTTCTTTCAAATTAGGATCTGGGATACCTGATGAATAATATTGAATTTTAATATCCATATCATTGTATAATAACATGGTATTTGAATTATGATTGCTAATAATCTTGTGTACATTTGGTTGATCAACCGATGGGAATATATTCTCCATTAACTTGAATATTTGTACGAATTCAATTCGCATAATAGGAAAAAAATGCAATTGGTTCAAGCAAATGGTGGTCCAGAAATTAGAATTTCCCCAACATTTGGATAATTAAAATGACATATTAAATGAAGTAAACAAGCTGTTCAGTTAGTCCTTAATATTTCTAAAGCAAATTCATATAAACATAAATTCAATACTTACCAATGTATTCTCCAATACCCACATTCAACATTGTTTTTAGTAAGTCGCCAGCAAAATTCCCTTCCAATGTTTTCTTAAGCTCTGTCCATATTCTTTCCCCTGATATATTTTTCAATCCTACAACATTCTTCTTGATAATCTCAAGTGTGTCTTTATCATGATTATCTGGTGTTTCTGCTATCCGTCCGTAAAATCTAAAATACCTCATGATTCTCAGATAATCTTCCTTGATTCTTACATCAGCATCACCAACAAAGGCAACCCTTCTCTTCTTTAGATCATCATAACCAAAGAAGTAATCATAAACACTACCATCAAAACCTTAAAATAATCCTAGAGTTTAATTCATTAATTTTTTAACCAAAGCTAAAAATAAGATTAACTTTGATTGAAGCTTTTTATTAAATTATGTAATATTATAAATGCGAAAGTTTAGATTTATGGATGGCTGTTTGTTAAAATTTGTAGCCTAAACGGCTGAATGGATCTCGATGAAATTTAGCACAGATGTAGAACACAATCTGGAAGAACACAGGCTACTTATGTATGTTTGTAATTCCACACAAACGGAGTCACAAGCAAAAGCTAGTTATGTAATAAATCAATTTAACGAAGACCTGAATGTTCATAGATAATAATGTTTTAATTGAAATATATTGAGTAATATACCTAGAAACATAGAATTTATTGTAAGATCTCTTCTATTAGCATCTAGTTTCCAATCTTTGGTATATTGAACTTCAGCATGTCTGCCGTCTGTTATCATGTCTATTCGCAATGTTGTTATTTCAAAGTTTTCTTTGTCATTGATCCTGGGAGTAATGGTGCCATGCTTCTCACCGCTCATGTTGATCATTCTTATGTTTTCTTTATTGAACATATTTTTTAGCTCTTCTGGAGTTGCTGTAGTAGCAAAATCAAGGTCCTTTGGTGTTAATCCCATTAGTAAATCTCTGCAAAATTGACAAGAAAATCTTTTATGTTATGAAATTACTATTGATTAAAAGTTTTGTCATACTCTAAAGGAAATTTTGTGAGTTAAATAAAATTGATACCTCACTGCACCACCAGCTATACGAATTTCATATTGGTATTTTTCGAACAATTTCTTTAGATCTAGTACTTCATCAGTGAATATACTTTTAAATTCAGGTGTATCGAGTTGAACAACAATGGGATTTTCTCTACACTTCAATTCCATGTCAGTTTTCGAACGAAATCTTGGCGTTCGTAATTTTTTAGCTGAACAATAATTCTGCAAAATAAAACCTGCTATCAAGATCAGTTAACATTAAATATCTAAAATAATTATAATCAAAATAATTACCTCCACTTGAACTAACTTCAATATTTTAAAGGCCCTCGAATACAATGCGTTCATAACTGTAAATTAGCTAAAAACATATTTTTAAGCATGTGAAAACTAAACTATTTGAAAAGTTAGGAACACTGTTTAATTTTATTATTTTAATAAGAGAGCACACATAACCTCTACACTGCAAGTGACATTAGCAAAACATTACAGTGACATGAAGTAGTATAGAAATACGTTTCTTTTGGCAGCCGGCACTTTATATGAAATAAAAAATGATATTTAATGTCAAGTTAATAGTATCATAGCTTGTCAGTTCACTTTGCGTCTTTACTTTACTTTTTATTTTGCCTCACAGAATTCTGTTGATATTTCTACACCAACTGTAAAGTAATACTTTTAATGTGGTTTTGATAAAGAACTGTTTCAATATATTTTTTGTGATTCACATTCAAATGTGATTCAACATTTATTAACATCGCTAATCGGTATCTCCCTTTTTAAAATGTAAAACGCAAATATTTTGTATTTCGTAAAGATATTTTACTACAGACGTGGAAGGGTAGCATAGCCACTTTAAGAAAATTAACTGAAATGGTTGTCACAACTATATAATAGATTACATAGTGACATTTATGTCATTCTGAAGTAATTTCATTCAACATTCAATGGGTACTAGGGTATTTCATTATATAGTATTACAAAACATTTTCTTTAAAATCTAGTAAAAGCAAATAATAGTCAATATCAGGTCTATTTATAATTTTAATTTTTACATAAAATTTTTAATTTTCCTATCTACCTAAAAATATTGGATCTTAAATAACATTATTTTTAAAGCATTCCTACATTATATACTTTTCAATCCTTCTGAAGTTATTATAAAATGTGTAGATGAGTTTGGTAAATCTGGTGCAAAGACTACACTGAGTTCTCTGACAGTGTTATTACTCTGTACACCTTTTTGAAATAAAGTACTATTGCTTGTATCTGATTGTTTTTGCAACCACAATCTGTATGTTACCAAGTTAGACCAAGCCAATCCAAGAGATGGTAAAACATTCAAAGCTCCTTCAAATGATGCAGTCACTTGGTTAATGCAAATAATAGCAAAGTTATATTTTTGAGCCATAGTTAGTAACATAATAGCTATTTCTCTCAAATCTTCCGCTCTCTTCATATAATTTGTACTCTCACATCTAAAAGGTGCAGCAATAGAGTCAATTATAAGTGTAGACACTTCATTTTGTTCTAAAAGTCTAGGCAATCTGACTTTAATACAGGAACACAATTCATGTGGCTCAGTAAGATGCTCTACAAATATATGTTTACAATGGTCATTAACAGCAGAAAGAGAATCTGCCATTTGTTTCAATCTCTTAACAGGAAATATATCTTCAGTGCAAATGTATACACTTTTATTAGGCCAACTGTTTAATGCTGTTGTTATTCCTATTTGAGTTTTACCTGATCCACTTTCACCATACAGTTCTGTTATAGTACCAGCAGCAAAACCACCGTGTAATAAACTATCAATATTTTTACAACCAGTTGGTATCTTATTAAATTTTGGGAGTTTCATTAACTTATCACATGTAATACAAGGTGGTTTACAGTAATTAGATATGGCGTCTTTTAAATAGGCAATATCATCTGCTGTTAAGTTTGTGAGTTTCTTTAAATCTAAAACTGAAAGCGTCAGTAACTTAAGAGGTGTACCTATTCCCGCCTTTTCAATTTTTTCGATCATTCTAAGAGGAAGAAAGCTCTGTAAGATATCCATTTCATTTCAAATTTACTCAGATTCCGTAAAAGCTAGATGCTTTACTTTTTTCACTCCTATTTGTAACTCTATGTACTTTTTTAGCTAGCATTTATTTGTATCAAACACCATCTCAAATTCAAATTTTGAATGATAATGTCAATGTCAAGTATTTAAACAAAGAGAAAGAGTCAAAGAATAAGTTACGGGACAGTGCATCTAAAACGTTATAAGACATCACTTAAGTTTTTATTTTACGTGTTTATTTTTATATTATATGACTAATAATCTTGAAAATATGAAGTAATTTAAATTGTAATGTCTTTTTGGTATATCAACACGAAAATAAATAAAAATACACTTTGTTTACAATTGATAACTGAAGCAATTTCAATTTCAAGTGTCAAAATTGTTGGAATTTGTGGGAATTTGGATGTCATTGGTATTATCATATTTTTATTATATTTCTATTATACAGTCCGGTTACAATCACTTAATTTGTATTTGAAACATGTTATGGACCAAATCTTTGTACAATACGGGTCGTTCGATAGCGATACACTTTCACCCCACTGCCTTGAATCGAATTGCGCGAACACAAATCAATGACACTCAGTTGGTAACGATCGCACTACGAGCCGGTTTTACCAGTGCGCCTAAGAGGAAAATGGTAAGTAGGTGTTTTTTAATGTTTTGTCACCTTGAATTCCCCATGAATTTACAAAGGATAAAATTTTTAATTGTAAACTACACAGGTTAAAGTAACAATGCATGGACACTTGTTGCATTTAAAATATTTATGTTTCCTTCCAAGGGTGCTTTATATTTATTATTTAATAATTTGTATAAACGTCTATATTTTTTAGGCAGATAAACTAAGCACTGAAGATCGCTATGGGCTCCTACAGCCCTTAATCCAATCAGGGTGGAAGGTCCAAAGCAATCGTGATGCAATTGAAAAGGAATTCATGTTCAAGGATTTCAATGAAGCTTTTGGTTTTATGTCTAGAGTTGCATTGTTAGCTGAAAAAATGGACCACCATCCGGAATGGTTTAATGTATACAACAAAGTTCAGGTATTTATAACATTTCAAATTATTTTTGAGTAATACATATACATATGTAGGTGCCCACATTGGTTTTTTAAAATTTGCTTATCATTTTATTATTAAGAAATCTCTTTTTAAATTTCATACATTTTCATGAAAAGTCGAATATATTAAAAACATACATTCTATTTGAATAAATGTTTTCTGGTGTATAATATTTTTAAGTTTCCCTTCATCATAAATTTTTTTAATTCAAGTTTTGTTACAATAAATGAATGGTTGACTTTGTACCAACAATCATATGTTAGGCTTTTGTTGCTTCTGTTTTTAATAAGAACCCTTTTTCTTTATTTAGGTAACACTATCTTCCCATGATGTAAATGGCCTTAGCAAGAGAGACATTCGAATGGCTACCTTTATGGATAAAATTATTAATTGAAAACATTCAAGATAAAGGAGTAAAGCATAAATAAATTGTGATGTTACTTTATTTATATTGTAAAGTGCTATTTTGTTCGTATCTTGAATATTTTGTTTAGTTTTAAGAAAGTATATGTTAATAATATTGAAGTATTTAAAAATAAATGATTTATTATTCCATATATTTGATAAGTAATTAAAATCCAAATTATTATTTACTCTTGATGTAACAGGCACACATGTGTTTGTCATTAAGGTATTCAGTCTCAAAAGTGGCAGTTTTTGGATAAGCCTTTTCCATTATTCTTTTAAGTTGTATGGCATGATGCAGATCTCTGGATTGGCACACAATTTTGGTCTGTGGAAGATTTTTTTTTCTTACATTCATGTTTAATAGTCTACTTTAAAAAAAAAGAATTCTGTAGTTATTCGTCACCAGCCAATGGTCTAGGCTAAGTCTAGTTTTTATATCTATTTTACAGTTCGATTATATCTCCCCTGACAATGCCCATGGACATCTTTTATTGTATGAATTCTTTTTATAATAGTTATGCATTTTGAAAATAGAATTGATTTATCAGTCAATATTCATATGGCATTATTTTAGTTATTGTTTAAATATTTTACCTCAACATAGTGTATTTCATCCTCCATCCAAATGTGATCCATAAATTGACGTATTATATTGTAACCGTTATCTGAGATCAGTTTAAGGAGTTCAGCCATTGCCGCAGAATCAGCTCTAATTCCCACCTAATAAAACAAAATCATCAAAACTTAATTAAAACACGAATTAGCAGTACATTAAACGTTATTGTCGGACAATTTAAACTGTGTCGAGGTTAATATAGCGCTAGCTAACTTGAGTATAAAAATTGTGTATTGTGTGACCTTGTATTGAAAATGAGTAGCCATGGTTAACTTGAGCGATCTTAATAGATAATTTCAAAGTTTTTTTGAGGCCAAAAAAAACCGACGAATCCAGAACCTCCATCTTTTAGTGCGTCTTACTTTGCCGCATATTAACACTTGACACAATTTATTCGTTCGTATGGTCAAGCCCTTACTTTAAATTTGATCATTCGGCCTGAAGCTGCGAGTCCTCGTTCTAAAGAACGGTTTAACAAAGTTGCGTCAATATTGCCGCCGCTGAAGACGCACACCACACTATACAAAACAAAATGTGATAAAACCACTAAATAAAATGAGTTTTGAATAAATAAGACAGGATACGATATAACATTTTTTTTTAAATTGATTACCAGGAGTAATAGGTTTATCTACTAATAATCGCTATTTACTTGTTTTCTGTACATTGACAGATATTTTCTGTTATATCAGCAAACGGGCGATAATGTATTATTTACATAGTTTAATAAGTAAACTTGAAAAACAAAAAAATCAATGTCAAACGACGGGCATAAAAACAATCAGAGGTCAGTAATAATAATCAGTCCCGAATATAGAAAATGTCTTATAAATTGTCTCTTTATATAACTTGAGTAGTCAGAATATAAGAAAAATCTAAAAAGAAATACTTTTTAGTCTTCAATTCTGGAACAAGGCTGTTTAGAATTGGAGCCACCGCGCAGGCGGCGGCGCCTTCGATCACGAAACGCTCTTTTTCTACAATATACAAAATAGCACGAGCGATCCAGTCTTCTTTTAGCAATATCTGTAATTATTTTTTGATGAAATAGTTATAACTACACCTTATAAATAGAACATTTATATCACGTATACTTGTAGTTGTTCTAAATCTAACCATTCTGTCAATGAGGGGCAGTGCGTTGTAGAAGGCGTTCACACCGACGTAAGGCATCGCAATACTGTCGGCCAGAGAGTTCTGCATTGGTTTGGTCACAGGCTGGCCTTTTTCCAGTGACTCGAAGAATGTGGGCATTACTTCTGACTGAACACCCTGTTGTATTTAAAACAAATGGAAATATTAACACAAGAGAACTACAGAAGTTTAACACAAATAGTATGCAGAATTTTTGAAACCTACTTTGTTACTGTTTGGACCAGTTAAGTTAGAGGATTTACATTATTACTTTATGATCGCAAACTTCGTAATACTACTTTATATTCAAAATAATTTAAAGTGACTGACATAAACTAGGCAGCTAGGTTTGATGTGTTTGATGACGGTGGCGATGGCGGCGATGAGGCCGCCGGTGCCCACCGGCACTAGGACGGCGTCCACACTCGGCACTTGCTCCAGGATCTCCAGCGCCACGCCGCCGTACCCAGTTAGTACATCCGGGTGGTCGCGACTGTACAATACACGAAAGTTACTCCGTTTTTTTTTTCAATTAATAGAAGTCAAATTGCAGCATTTATAGCAGGACAGCCAAAAAGTTTTTTTTTACGTACTAAAACGGCCTTTTTATGTAGTAGGGCAAATAATTATCTTTTAATAATTTTAAGTACGTTGGAACTAGTAAAGAGACTTAATCCCTCACCCATTAATATATGAAAGCCCCTTATCTCGTGCAATAAAGCGTGCATGTTTTTGTGATTCCTGTAGGTCTTTGCCCTCCACTATCACTTTGGCGCCCAAGTTTTTGCACATCTGCAGCTTTATGAGGGGTACGTTGTCTGGCATCACAACCACCACGGGTATTCCCAGTACCCGCGCGCAGTGGCACAGCCCAATCGCTTGGTTACCCAGCGAAGCCAATACAACGCCGATTTTTGTTTTGTCCCGTGGCAATCTTTGTAATGCATTTAGTGCACCCCTTTCCTTAAAACTGGAATAAGTAATTAAAAAAATAAATAAACTTTTTATTTCTGTCAAAATATTATACAATTATTCAAAAACATGTGTGAAAATTCGCAACAAATGGAAAAAAGGGGGCGTTCAGCGTTATCGACACAGGTTGAGATCCAGTATCGAGGTAGTTTTAGCAATCTTCTATTGATTATTTTGTCATTACAATTTTATATGCTAAATAAATAATGTTATCAAAGCACTGTATAGTGTCGGAATTGGTTATACTTAGTTAGTAAAAATTTATTGTCCATGTGTCTGAGAATGTTTACAATAAGTGTAGATGTTATTGCGTAATCAATATTATCTGCTACCAAAAAGTTCCCACCACAGTGAAGTATCAAACATCAAGGTTAACTCTTTTAGTTAAATACAATATTAAGTTACCTTCCCGTTTTATGGACCGTTTCGAGCTTGTAGTAAAAATTGATTGCAAAATCATTTCGTGTCTGAGAAAGCTGTGGAAATGGAATAAAATTTTAAGGAAATCAATTTTGTAGTAAATTCTTTATTTGACATTAAATGTAAATACCCATGTCGATTTATATTCTAAATGCATGCACATTGTTTAATTGGTCTTGGGATTTTACTACTTTTTCAGTTTTACATATTGTACTTGTTAAATAATATTTATTGGTAACTTTAAGTGCGAGTTATTCCGTATTCCTTGGTACACATAAGACAATTCTAGTAACTATAAATTACTAGCTGTCGCTCGGGACTCCGTTCGCGCGGAATTAATAAAAACAAAAGTGAGTAGCCTATGTGTTCTTCCAGACTCTAACAAACATCCATCCATGTAAACTTTCGCATTTATAATATTAGTAAGTAAGATTACTAACGTAACACGGTGTGACAGGAATAAAAGGCCTACTGGCTTCGGTTGCCTGAACGATGTCCTCAAAATTTATTTTTCTTGGGTTCTCCGGATCACAGTACTGATCGTAATCATCCTGCAAACGTAATAATCATGTAAGTTTTTCGTAAGTACACTTTTATTGCAATAACTTTCAAATAATGAGTTCATGTAATTAACTAACATATCGGCGTGAAGACATTTTGATTAATATGTTATTCTGATGAATATCCTGGGTATTGAATAAATCACTTAGAATTTATCTTTATTTCCACATTGTTGAAACGAGGATCACTATGTTTTGAAAGATGACAGAAAAAGAAAAAGACATTTATTTTGTCAAATCAAAAACGTAAAATAGTTTGCGTGTATACTCCAACCTCTTTGGATGTTTTTTTTTAATCTACAATAATTAGTGGTTCACAACAATGAATAATATCTATTCCTTTCACCCCCCCACCTGGATGGTAGCATACCTTATCGGCGGGGTTTTCACGGAATACCTGGTATTTACAGCAACATTGTAAAGCGGCCTCCTGCGGTATTTCCAACCTGGTACTTATTAGGGTGCTTTAAGATGTGAACATACATCTTTTTAAAAGGCAGCAACGGATTTACTTGGGAGTTCCACTAATCCATGCCTCCTCATTATATCTATACAAACCTACTAGCACGGGTCTTAATAAAAGCAATAAAACATCAAAAGTACTACTCAAGTACATATCTCTTTACTTATTCAATTCTACAAGAGAAGCATTTACACATATCTGAAGTACAAAAGCGCTCTTGTTGAACTTCGCAGATATCCGAAAAGAATTTATTTAACAATCTTTTCACCGATTTTGTGTGTTCTTTATCACGCGTTTCGCATAATATTGTTACCTGTAAAAAAATATAATTAAAATATCGAGATTGTAGTTAATTGTCATGTGTCTACTAAAAAATATGTTCCTTACATTTAACTCGTTAGGATAACTGTCGGAGAGCCACGACTGGTCAAAATCATGGCGGATTATGTTACATCCCAGATGTGTTATAAAATTAAATATTTTCTTAAGGGTATCTAAATCTTCTTTGGGAAATGTTGCCTGTAATAAAGAACTAATAAATAAAACGCATTAAAAGTTACATTTAATACAATAAACAAAATAAGAGACTATATAAAAGTAAATCCTAATACATACTTTTATAGTAACTAAGCGACCGTCTGAAGCCTTAGCCCTTTCAATGCATTTAAAGAGCATTGGTTCCAAATTACCACCGCTTATAACGCAAACAACTCTGCAAGCAATTACTACAATGAAAATTAAACTCTCGTTTATAATATAGTTTTAACTTTATAACAAGACCTTAGACAAATGAACTAGTTTCTTTAATTACAAGATGAGATATAAAGGATCAAAACTACAATTACGTAATTAATATTTCCTCACTTTAATTTATTTATCGCTTAATCTACTGTTGGTTTAACACGTTCAATGCTGCTACAAATTCATACACAATAACGTAAACTCGCAACGCCAGTCTATGGCAGTGAATGTGTTAAAGTTAGGAAAGATAAATTTACTTTTTCTCTCTTAGTTCCCTTAACGCTTTTGGTAGATGCATAATCGCTGCAAGCGTTATCGCGGCTGCGCCTTCTACAACAATTTTTTCTCGATCAATGAGATGAAATATTGCTTTTGATATCCAATCATCGCTAATTAACACCTGGAATTTGTCATCATATATTTAAAGCTAAATGCGAGCAGTTGAAGACACAACTTCCCAGAGAACATAGATGCATTAAATAAAATTGTTACTGTTAATGTGCTACGAGTCTGTAGACTTATTGGAATGTAGTTAATTTAATACCACATCGTCGACAAGATTTCTTGCTGTTTGAAAAGCGTTACACCCAACTGTTGGTACTTGCAATGATGTTGCAATCCCGAGTTCCAGCGCCGTTTGGTAAGGCGCACCTTTTTCTAACGCTCTCTTGAAACTGGGACATTTGTTTGATTGTATACCCTGTGATAGAATAATTTGTGTGATAAAATTATGCTGTCGGTATTAACAATTTATTTAGTTCGTAAAAAGTTCAAGACTAATAGTCTTGTCCCTGTGCAAAGGTATTATAACGTAATTAGTAATTAAAAGAACATTCAAGTGACTGTTGCTCAGTTGCCAAGTGCGTCATGGGTCAAGGATTCGATTATAAGCATAATACATTTTTTATCTACTGTGACTAGCGTCGGGTAAGTTACAACATTAAGGGTCTGTCCCATGTAAATGTAAATCAGCCAGTGGCTGATAGAGGCTCAGATAGTTTAAAAATGACGTCACTGTCAGATAAGGGAACAAAATCCGATATTTCACACGTTGAATTGTTATCAGATAATTTAAAATTTGGTGGAATACTCCTTTAGGCCAGTGAAAGGGGCAACCGCTTTCTCGTATACCGGCTATTTAGTTTTTAAATAATGAAACAAAACAGAATTACATAGACAAGAACTCCAGGTCTGATTCGTTTGATAGCCGCGGCGATGCCGGCGATCAAGCTGCCTCCTCCCACGGGAACTAGAACGGCGTACACATCGGGCATCTGTTCCAGTATTTCAACACCAATCGTTCCCGCCGCAGATATTACGTGTGGATGGTCGTATCTGAATCGTAATTTATATTGTTTTTTAAGTAGTAAACTGAAATATATCAGGATTAGCATCCATGTATTGATAAAGATAAATTGAGAGAGTTTTATAATGAGTCAAGTCAGTGGGATCTTAGCTGTCAAGATTTGGTTTTGAAAGAGTCCATTCGAAAGAACACTGTTTATTAGCTGTTTATATTTAAGTTTATGTATTATTTAGGTTGTCTTTATTGCTTACCCATTAATATAACTAAATTTGGAATTCACTAAAATAGCGAAAGCTTTTCTCTTCGCTTCAGTCAAATCTTTTCCGTGAACAACCACTTCAGCGTTATAATCCATGCAGAACTGTTGGGTACGCAACGACGCGGTAACTGGCAACACCACGGTCACGGGAATTTCTAAGTTTTTTCCCCAGTATGCTAGAGCCTGTGAAATTAAAAAAGAGTCTAGTGGTTATTGGTTTATAGTTACAGACTACGATCACAGATTTATGTATCATATTTACGTTATTTACATGTACATACACTTAAACCTATATTTTACTTTATAACTACCTTTTGCCCGCGACTTTTAAAAAATAATAATAAATAAGTGATAAAATATAGGTTATATTACTCACAGATAAATTACCTTTCTAACGGTGAAAGATTTTTTAAAATCGGGTTAGTAGTTTTTGAGCCTATTCATTACAAGCAAAGTTTTCCTCTTTATAATATTAGTATTGAAAATTATATAAAATAGATATTTACCATCGCCCAGTTTCCAAGAGATGCTGAAATCACACCAAGCTTTTTTTGTTCTGGACTCAGTTTATTTAAAACATAGTAGGCACCGCGTTCTTTGAAACTGATTGGTTTGAAAAATATAATTAATGTATTATTTATATTATGGAATCCTTTAATATCGCATATATTTATTGAATATAAATATTCAAATTTTACCTCCCTGTTGGATGAAAAGTCTCTAATTTGTAGTACACCTCTAGGGGGAAGCGATTATTATTTTTTGAGGTCTTAAAAAAAAACAAACTTGGCATTATAACGTTAAACATTAATATATTACATACGATATTCCAGAGATAAATTAACATGAACTTTAAAAAAGTATTATGTAGTAACAAATTAATATTTCTTACCACTAATGGTGACTTTGAAAATTCTCGTTTAATACTAGACTTAGCATCAAGAATATTATCACATGTAATCGTTTTCGGATACTCTTCATCGCACCACGGATCAAATTCTATGTTTTGTGTCTGAAATGACCAGTGATGATCACTGTATCACTACATGTTGAGATACGAATTAATTTTAAAACAAATAACATGGTAAGCTGAATAAAAATAATCAATCTATACTATTATAATAAAGCGTAAAAGCGTTGTTGCCAAAGATGTCAGCAATTACAGCATATTTTTCAATAATGCTTTTTTAATAACAAGCCCTACACTTACGTCATGCTTTAGGCTATATATTTTCACGCCAATAAACTTAGGGGTAAATATTTTCGATAAAATACCTAATGTGGGAAAGAGACCATAAGTTGCTGCTACAATAAGGAAACAAGATTTGCTATTGATAATTTGACAAATGTAAACAATAAAATAAAATTTTTATAATTTCATGTGGATTAAGCCGCACGGAAACATCTAGTAAAATATATAACTTAAATTGGTTAAAACTATCGTGAGACATTAATTTAAGCGAAAATTAAAAACGGCTCAACTCAAGTTTTTATCCTCCGGTGACGGCACCGACTAGTTTCAGACACTTCGGGGGTCCTTCAGGGCGAGTATTAGTTAGGTTTTGTTCGCGGTCACGTGGCGTCTCTCACTGACGACAGTGACTGGTCTGAAACTATTCGGTGCTGTCTCCACAGGATAAAAACGTGAGTTGAGCCGTTTTTAATTTTCGCTTTAAAATATAATTATTAGATAATGATCAAGATTTATAAACTTCTATCATAATTGTGGTTATTAAATTATTTTTAAAGACTACCCACAACATATTCCATTTAATGGTGTTACGTATTGTTTACATTTTGATTTGGAATTTGTGATTTCTTAATATCCAAAAGATGGAAATAAAAAATATCGTAACATTTTTATACAAACAAATGTATAAACTTACCGGACACCATTGGTACAAACGTTTAACGAAAACCCGCTTAGCGAGCGCACCCGGCGACATGCCTAGAGATTCAGTTTCAATTATAGGAGGTGTTGATATATTAAGAATTTTTGACATTATCAATTTTACTATAATCTTCTAATTATCAAAGAAATTATTTAATTTTTATCTGACAGGATAACCAAGAAATTTGACAATTTTGAAAACTGACGTATCTGGGAGACTTTTTTTCTACATTTCTAGACAAAAGCTGTTAAAACGAGACAAAGCATAAAAGTTACTTTTACTTTTAAAAAGTTACTTTTCAAAACATTTTGCAGTGAAAATTTTGCCCACATATTAATTTAAAAACTATATAGTTTTTCTTAAATCATGTTTTAATGCTTTAAGCTATTGGTCCTTGATCTTGTGCCATATTCTAAGGAAGCGGAAAATTTTGCTTCCCAAAAACCCTTTGATTCCATATTTAATTTGTTTTACAAATAATAAGTAAATTAAATCACACGAATTCAGTCACTTGCTTTATTTTTTCACTTTACATTTTGTAACATGTATCAGTATTCAATGTTTTCAGAAATATCGTCATAAGTGTGGGTTTGATCGTGGTGACACTTGTATTGACACATATTGTCATCCCTTACATTATAGTTGAAGAAACCGAGACAGCAATATGGTGTAAATACAAATGTCATGGCAGTTGAAACCAGCAATAACGTTTTATTTCTGCATGCAGATAGGGTTAGGCGCAAGGCACGGCCCGCGGCGTACTATCGGTTTCTCTGAGCCTCCCATCTCTTGGAAGAAGCACTCCTTGTAAGATTTCTTTACCATTTCCATCAGTTCTTTAGTGTGATCCCAACCACGTGTTTCGGCTATTATTTTCAGCTATAAAACAAGACAATATTATCATAACAATAACTTACCAATAATTGCTTTTTAGTACCTACACGCCTATACTCTAGACTAATATTATAAACAGGAAAGATTTTGATTCTTGTATGTATTGAAATAACACAATAACTACTGGACCGATTTAAATATTCCTTCACCATTAAAAAGCTACGTTATCAGTGAGTAACATAGGCTATTTTTTATTATTTTTTAATTACACGCAGATGAATGATTTATCAGGACAATTCAAATGATCGTCTTCAAATTCAAGATCAAGAAATTATCTAGATGTACCTCTACACTGTAGACGTCTCCTTTAACCCATGCACGCTCGGGGATGCAGTCTCGCAGCGTGACACCACAGGTGGCCATCAGGCTGCACAGCTCGGCCATGCCGCCCGGCCGGTCGCTTACCGTCACCTTGAACTTCACCAGCCGGCCCTCCGCCGCCATGCCGCGCTCCAGCGCTCGCGCCAGTATGGTAGTGTCGATGTTGCCCCCAGTCAGAATACATACCACTCTGTGTCAAGTTTACCACTAGTATCAGTAAGGAAATAGTTTTTACTTTCAACACAATTTTTACATCATCATCTGCAGACAAGTTTTGTATTATCATTTTTATAGTTCATATATGTTTATTATAATGTATTAACGTACTTCTTCCCTTTCAAGTTGGGGAAGAGGCCAGCCATTAAAGCGGCGACACCGGTCGCCCCGGCGCCCTCGACCACGAATCTCTCTTGTTCCACAATGTGCATCACTGCCCGGGCCACCCAATCTTCTTTAACCACAACCTATTTTAGCAAAATTTTAAGAAAATATTAGTACATTTTTGCTTAGGTATGTTAAATGATTTTGTTTTTTATTTATTTATATCATACCAATTTATCGACGATTCCTTTTAAGGTGAAAAATGTGTTAACTCCTACTTTATTGACCCCCAGTCCATCGGCTATGGTTGTGTCTATTGGATAGAATACTCGTTCATTTTTGCGAAATGTTTCAACCATACTACATGTTTTATCGGTCTCTACGCCCTGAAAATATTAAAACAATTATATCGGTGACTATTGAACGCAAAATTAACCTCACTTTATTGAATACCGGCGTGTTTTAGACGTAACTAAACTTTGCCGTTTTCGTGCAACGTTATGCATTTTGAATGAGCTGTCTCAGTGATATCTTTTAAGTAACATAACTTAGGGTCCTTCAAGAGTTTCTGGTATAGACGGCACCGTATCTATCTTAAATAAAATCTATCACATTTCAAAGTAAGACTGACATAGATTTCGATGCTAGGCTTGATGTATTTGGCGCACACTCCGACGCCACAGATGAGGCTTCCGCCCCCCACCGGGATCACTATAGCATCCGCATCGGGCACTGCCTCCATGATCTCTATACCTGTTGTCCCTTGCCCTTCAATCACGTTAGGATGATCGTATCTGTTAAAGGAAATACAAGCAAAAACATTCAGATTTTAAAAGAAATTTTTAACTATATGAGAGGTAGATTAAATTAAGATACGGTTAGTGACAGCGTGGTTGTCCATTTTCGGCTTCTGTTTGGAAAACAATCTGATCAGGCCAAAAAAGCGACTTAAATTAAAAAAATATATAACCCGTGTTCGAAATTTGCAGCATAAAGCTGCTCGTATCTGTTATTATTTTTATTTATTATTATTAAATTTTATTTTTATTTTGTGCACATACCCATTGACATATAGCATTTTTTTCTCTTTACTCATCGTCATGGCGTACAGTTTAGCGTCAGCAATAGAAAAGCCGTGCAGCAAAGGTTTGACGCCGAAACTCGTACATTTACTGATTTTTGTGAGCGGCGTGCGCTGCGGCATTACGACCACACAGGGTATACCGAGACGTGCCGCATGGTAGCTCAACGCCATGCCATGGTTTCCCGTACTGGCTGTTATCACTCCATTCCTTTTCTGTTCTTCAGATAGTAGCAACAACGTATTGCATACCCCACGCTCCTTAAAACTAAAACAGTGGTCAATATTAAATAAATAAAATAATTTTCATATGATAATCATTTTTTTAAGATTTATTACCTTCCCGTATATTGTAGGAACTCCTGCTTGAAATACAAATCCATTCCGAGTGTTTCGGACATATGACCTTTCTAAAATACAAAGGAAATAAGAAATAAAAAATTGTTATTGTTCTAATGTCAATGTAGGGGCTTTTGTATGCGTAACTCTAAATAGAGCGAAAGTTCGTAATTTTTAAACTATTTAACATTTATTTCTTGACAGACTTCGTATTTACTAGTGTTTTTTTTAAAATATAATTTAATTATCTTAGAAGAGTCCTAAAAATGTTGGCTCAAATATAAAAATTTGCCTATGGCTTTAAAATGCGTAAGCAAAGGTAATAGTGAAAAAAGCTCTAGTTCGTTCGTACCACACATGGTGTTTTAACCACGCATCCCACACACCGACGCGAAGCCGCCAATACGTCATCGTATTTGATCTTGCGTGGATTGGCTGGATCACAATATGGATCAAATTCTGGATCCTTAAATAATAAAAAACAATTGGCGCCTGTCAATTAGTAATATAGATTTCTACTAATATACCGTTTTTGCTAAATTTAGATATATATTGACTAATGTTTATTTCTTATTGGGAAACAAAAAACTGCGTAGTATAATAGTAGTACGGATAGGAAAACTGAGACTGGGACATGCTGTACATGAGATTTGTAAAATTGCGAATTAGATAATTATTGGTAAAACAATTAATAATACTTACATTTACGTCCATATTGCTACGTTATTTATCAAAAAGAATTTACCATAATAAATTAAAATAAACTGATTTTTAAATCTAAGAAAAAAACATATTTTTGGTTTAAAGTGACTGTTTATGTGACAAAGAGAATGACATGATTTGTCATTGTGATTTTCAATTTTGAATAAAATATAATTTGAAGGAGAGGATAAAATAAATTATAGTTTGTCTATTTATAAGATTTATTAGAATGATACATGATGCATATGAAGTTCCAAATACAATTCTTATAAAGATAAATGTCGTACTTTATAGACGAGTGATATAGTGACGAACACACACGCATGGCGAACTATCGATATTCGATTTAAACATTTGTTGAACATTATTAGTCATACTAATAATAGTAATGTCGATGACAATAATTACAATAAATTCCAATTGTACTAAGCTCGATCGTATCCGTAAAAAACACCTCTTAATTCTCATTCTTTGTGTTTTTTCTGTATCTCATTATCGATTTGCCTTTTACAAACCAAAGTCCGATTAAAACATTATGTACTATTGTATATGTTTATTTATTGATTTTGAGTATTCATTCAGAATAAAAGACAAAGAGTTCATAAACATTTCACAAAGTATCTGTACCATGACGCTTTGTTATTTAAAAATCAAATCTTATTTCTTAGCCTATAGAATTATGACTTGTTAATTAAACTTTGTTATGCTACAAATTCATATAACATAACCTATAAGGATACAAATAACCTTAAAATGATATTCAAACATTCACACAAATAAACATTTTCATATCATGATTAGTCCTTTTTTAAGATACGTTTTAAATACATTTTTAACCGACTTCCCAAAAGAATCGTCAATTCGTCTGTATGTTTTTATGTGTGTTACGGCATAACTCCGCAGCTAGTGGACCTATTTTTGACCGACTTCCCAGAAGAAGGAGGTACTCAATTCGTCTGTATGTTTTTTTTTTTTAATAATTGTTAACCTGTTCTATGCTTCTATTTAATACTTATTAGAGTGAACTTGTCCCTGATAATAAGGGTCTTCAAGTTTATAGCACTATTTCAGCTCAATTTAAAACTTAAAGCACCTGTAGATCTCTACCTGATTTTTCTCTTACTGTCTCCTACTGAATCAAGGCCTACTTTGTCGATGCAGTTTAATAGTGAATTTGCATAGCGAGTCAGTGCCACTGAATATGTTAATGTGATATATTGTCTAAAGAATCAGTGCCATTTGTCATCGGATCTTCATCGAAATCGCATTCCCGTGAGAAGTACCATTCGCGGTATGTGTTGGCGATGACGGTACGCAGCTCCTCCAAGTGATCCGGACCTCGGGTCTCGCACACAACTTTCACCTGTAATGAAGAAAGAATAGATAGTTCTTAGATAACATAATAAACAAGTTAAAAGGGAAGGGGAAAAATTCTCTTTATGTGCGTCTCCTCCGCCAATTAAGGGTAGGCAGCGCATCTGCAATTGCGGATGTCTATGGGCAGCGGTCGCTTTCCATTTCGGTGTATTTAGGTGGCCACTTGCTCGTTTGCCACTTTATATTATATAAAAAAAACAATATTTTTCATACTTTATGGATGGACATAATTTAATTTAACTAAATTAAGTAAAAAAAGATGGCTTTTCTATACAATATGCAAAAGTATTTCCTATACATAAAGGGCAAATGAAGATGACAGAATCATATGAATGGTTAAATTTATGATTTTGATTTTTTTTAAATCTAACAAACTAATAATGTATAATGAATTGAAGAGGTTATAAACTAACCCGAACACTAAATATATCACCGAAGACCCAGGCGCGTTCTTGCATTATATCCTTTATGGAGACGCCAATAGATGCTATAAGCTTGCAAAGCTCCGCGATGCCGCCCGGCCGGTCGCTCACTGTCACCTTGAACTTCACCAGCCTCCTCTCCGCGGCCAGACCTCGCTCTAGACAACGACCCAGAATCGTCGTATCGATGTTCCCGCCGGATAAAATACATACCACTCTGAAAAATTGGTCCGTAATCATAAACGAACATAACCTAAAAGATGGGGTGTACAGTTTATTGATATTTACAGTTTATTTTTACATTTTAAATTATTGGGTTTATTGTATTTTAAAATTATTGATTTTATTGGTTTTATTGTATATTTGGTTTTAACAATGTAGTATTAAGTTTTAACTGTAATCTAAGTTTTTAGTGGCATTGATGTAGAGCATAGTCAGGAAGAACCGTAGGCTACTTGCTTTTATTCTATTTTACGCGGACGGAGATACGGGCGAAATCTAGTTTCAAACAAGCAAGGTGTATTGTCATTGTTGGAAAGGTTTAGATGCCAAGCAGCAACGACGAACAACAATTTAAAGTATTACCACAAGGACGATCACGTCATTATAAAAAACAAAACAAAATGCACTAAAAACAAAACAAAATATTCTCAAAAAAACAGTACACTAAAAAGTAACGAAATAATTCCTTGAAAATAG
>NW_013525180.1:1096378-1128090 GCF_000836215.1 Papilio polytes
AAAAAAAAAAAAAAAAAAAAAAAAAAAAAAAAAAAAAATATACCGACGAATTGAATACCTCCTTCTTTTGGGAAGTCGGTCAAAAATAGTGTTTCATCATTCATGAAGGGGACTTGTACACACGTTACACAAAAATTTCATTAATGTCTGCGCAAGAACTGGTTTTGTTGCGTTTTTATAAATTACTTTACGTTTTCTTACTTTATTGCTTTGGTGTTAAAGCCACAACCGCAATTTGTGCAGTTTAAATTTAATAATATTAATATTTTTTAAATGTTGTTTTAGGTTTAATTGGTTTTGAACTCTCATAGAAATTTGAAACCGTTTAATTCATTTCACAGTACATCTGGGAAAGTGTCTCCTTCATCGTTGTAATTTCTACAATGATTTTGTATGCAGATAGTTACCGAGTAGCGATAGAAAGTAATTATTTAAAAAAAAATATTAGATGAACTCACTTTTTATTAGTAAGTTCTGGCACAAGGCCGGCCATGATGGCGGCCACGCCAACCGCGCCGCCGCCCTCCACCACGTACTTCTCTTGCTCCACCAGCCGCAGAATGGCGCGCGCTATCCAGTCTTCATTCACTGTTATCTGTTTTGAAAGTAGAAGTTGTCGAAAAATATATCTTGCTTCTTACTTATCATACTAATATTACAAATTCGAAAGTTATATGGATGTATGGATGTTGGTAGCCTAAACGGCTGAACGGATTTCGATGAAATTTGGTATAGATGTAGAGGATAGTCTGGAAAAACACATAGGCTACTCGCTTTTGTTTTTTTTTACGCAGACAGAGTCTGGGCCGAAAGCTAGTTAATAATAAAAGCAAAAGTTGATTCATACGACATCAGCGGAATGGCCGTAATTATCTTCAATGTTTTGACAACATTTACTTATTACTATCAGTTATTTTTGGATACGTAATCAATCATGAATTACGTAGTTGAGATGTTACGTTAAGGTTATATAAAGAAAAACTACAGGATGTATAAGATTAATTAGAGAGTGTGCAAAAGTAATTTTTTCTCGAATAAGAGAAAAGTAACTATTCATGAATATGATTATGTACTTTATTTGTATTATTGAATTTCTCAGAGTGACCTTGAGTGGTATAAGGCCCTTGAGATGCTTACCAGCTTATCAATGAACGGTTTAGCAGTGCGGTACGCGTTGTACCCGACGGTGGGTACAGCGAGGCCATCAGCGAGCGTTGAGCGAATATCCACGCTCACCGGTTCGTCTTGTCTCATTGCCATCTTCATGCTCGGACATTTCTCTGTTTCTACGCCCTGGAATGTTTTTTTTAAATTCTAGCTTTCCTTTCTTTAACACCTCTACCGGAACCAACACCGGCATCACAGTGTTGTCGATGACCATTGGTAGCACGGTAACGGTCATTATCTTGTTTTGTACGTATTTTTTAAGATATATGGCTTATACGCTTTAGGTTTGCGATTTTGGTAGTAGGGTTTCTCAAACCATGCAACGCAACTACAGTTTCTATAGTATTACGGATGTCCATGGGCGTCGATAATCCTTGGTACACATTCTCTTATATAACAAAGTTTTGATAGTTTGTAATTTATGCAATTTTCTTGTATCTTTTTTAATAATAAAAAAAATGAACAAACAAGACACAATCTGACCATTCACCTAATAAAGAAATAATACAACATTACAAGAACTGTAGTCCTTATCCTTATAGACAAGTTGTTCTCCAAGTAGATAAAGGTTTATTTATTTTGTATAATTACACCATTGTACTATGAATAGCTAATAGATCGTTCTGTAATCTTTCATTAAAGATAATGGGTCAAATGTTATATTATCGCTTCCTAATCTTTATTATGGTCTGCGACGTTTACACTGCGCTTAATGACGAAACGGTTACTGAAGCTAATTCACTGGTTAAAACTAGATTTAAGCAACTTTCAAACACAGTAAAATAGATAAGAATGTTAAATAGTGTACAAGATGTTTTTATAGTTGCAAATTAATCGTTTTAGTTGAACCTGGGTAGTAACAAAACCGTCGTAACTGTAATATAAGATGTCTCCTAAACTCAGTGATATTTATATTTTTCAATAAGTGTATTACAATTACGTAGTGTACTAATTACGCAATACATTTTTTAAGCAAAAAAATATTAAGTATGTTTCTATAAAATATGGAATAAGTTTTACACCAAATTTTTATTTTGTAGATGTATTTGGTGATCTCAGATTTACAATAGAGTATAAACAAAAAACATTATAGTAGTCACATTTTGTGCTATTTTACGGTACCTCTCTATCTATTTAGGACAATGGATAAGAGATTTTTTCAAATGACCGTAGTACTTACATAAATAAGAACGTGCGGCTTCAAGTGTTTGATGGCGGTGGCGACGCCTGCCATCAGCCCGCCGCCGCCCACCGGCACCAGCACGGCGCCAACCTCCGGCACCTGCTCGATGATCTCCAGACCCACCGTCCCTTGGCCCGACATTATATGCGGATGATCGTATCTAACAAATTAACATAGACACACTATTCCATAACTATTTCCATTTGAATATGTACAGTCAAAGAATTAAATAAGTTTCCCACCGAGGAGCGTGTAAGTCAAGTCAATTTTTAGTTGCCATACTACTTCTGTCTTCATTAATTAATATTATACTGTAGCATTTTTATTGCGATTTGTGTAGTAATATGTACAATTTCCAAAACATACTAACACTTCAAAGCATGCAGGCCAGTCTAGCTCTTTTGTGCTGCCTAGTTAATGATGAATGAAGCTCACCCATTAATATATGTAAGTCCTCTCTCCTTCGCTAGTGTCATTGCGTGGTATTTGGCCTCCTTCATGTCGTTCCCATGGATAATAACATTGGCACCGTAAGAACGACATTTCTCGATCTTCATGATGGGGGCGACGTTTGGCATCACCACAGTTGTGGGGACTTGCAGCAGATTGGCATGGTAGCTCAGACCCTAAAATATTGTGTAACTTTTTATTTACGACAACGGATTTTTAAAAACAATTTTCAGGCTAGTGAAAAACCATTGAGGTTTATTTAGCGCTTTTTATATTAAACAAGATTTAATTGTTTTTGTATTGTTAAAAGAAAAAAAGGTAGTTTCTACCTTTTTCGATTTAAATTCAAACAGACCATTGTGTTTCTCATTGAATTTTAACAAATTTGCTTTCTATTATGTAGTTATAATTTTTAAATGATATTATTACAACGGGAAATACGAAAAAAAATGAAAATCTCAACTGTTTCCGGAAAATTGTGCTAAACAGTAATTAATCTTAATTAAATTAAATGATTTTATTCATATAAAGAATTAAATGATATTTAATTAAATAATCGAGAGATCGATTGTCTCTACTCGTTATGTGACGATTCGAATCGATGTTTTACCCCACCTGCGAATGATTGCCCAGCGATGCGGATATGACGCCGCGTTCCTTTGCCTCCTTTGATAGTAGAAGTAATGCGTTACGAGCACCGCGCTCTTTGAAACTACAAGACACAAAATTACACGAGCAAATCACATCAGGAAGTTACATGTCCGATTTGTTTATTATTACTTTGTTATCTGTAATATGTCCATGATAAAATATCAGTTTTATAAACAAATATTGATAATCAGTTCCAAGCTTCCTAAACTCGAAATTTGGTATGTAATTTTTAAGACTTTAAATATTAGCGTTTCGTATTTAGTTTTTAGAAATTATTGCATTTTAGCACAATTTTATATAAAAGATTTTTGCGATGTTTTGATTAGATTTATATAAATTATTTACCTTCCTGTATGCTGCAAGAAATCATTTTTGAGATATATTTCCATACCATAAATGGAAGACATGTGAGATTTCTGAAAAAAACAAATTTAAATACCTCAATATGCAATAACATTATAAAATAAAATTGTAATAATTCATAAAAAACTATAATTAAAAAATTAAACTCACCACGCATGGCGTTTTTACAATCCCACTCTGTATTCTAAACGCTGCAGCGGAAACATCTTCGAAAGAGATCTTATGAGGGTTCTCTTTATCGCACATAGGATCAAACTCGATCGTCTGAAATACCATGATTATATCCGTTACTGCATCATTTAAAATAGGTCCCTAACAACGACCTCACGTCACGTCTTACTTTACACTGAGTACAAAACGATCATCGTTATTTAATAAAACGTAGGGTTAATAGGTGATTATAACGTATCAACAAAACTTCTATATGGGAGGTCATTTAGATAAACATAGAGTACACAAAACAACACAAGTTGCTTTCACTAGACGAGATAATTACTAGCAATTAGTATTCCTTACTGGCTGGTTCCTGTATGTCTCCATTTTTGGTTAATATATTTATTACGTAAAACCTTGTTTGACCTATCACATCAATGTCTGTGTAAGAACTGGGTGTTTTGATTACTTTTACTTAGCTTTTATAAAGACTCAGATAAAAATAGAATACGAGCGTTTTATGTAGGTCTCGCAGTTAATAATCGAAAACTGTATATTAAATATAAAAAAAGTCTGATATAGAGATTTCTATAGATCTACTCTACAATGTCTATAAATCTTTACTGTCTTGAATTCCAGTATGCCCTAATTTGTAAATTATGTATTTTTTATTTACTTTATCGTTGATTTATTAATTTTATTTATAAGCAATGGTAGTTGCGTTGCATATTGTAAGGTCGTCGTTGCTATTTATTGTAGCTAATACCAAAGGTACAAGAATATACTCATAACATGCCGCACTAGGTAACTGATGTATTTCATAGCTATTAACTGTTATCGCGTTAATTATAATTTATTGTCATTTATTTATATATCAATGCTAATAATATTATAATGATGAAAGATATGTATTTTTTTATGTATTGAAATAACTGAAAACTACTGATACCGATTTAAAAAATTACTTCCCCAATAAAATGCTATCGCAAAGTAACATAATCCTTATTTTCTCTTTTTTTAGTGACACGCAAACGAAGTCACGTGCAACAGTTACTATGTAATAAACATGATTCTTAACAGTTCCGAAATTAGGAGTGTTTGACCTACTAACTACATATCTTGTATGAAAGTAGATTTAGTAAACTTAAACAAATAAGTAATAACTTTTTTACAACACAGGAAAGTCATTTTTTTGAAGGAAGTATTTGCGTCAGTGGTAAGATATTGAAATTAAGCAGGGCAACATTTGTTTAAGTTTGAAGGATCGATCGATCTGTCAATGTCAAAGGTAAAGCAACTATACAAAACGCCTCTTTAATATTTTAAATAAAATCTTGTGTTTTCCGGAAAAAGTTGTACTTCGACATCGAATTAATGTGTTATTGTATAACTAATTAACAGCAGTTCAAAATGCCGTACGCAAATCAGCCTTCTGTGCATATCACAGAGTTAACAGACGACAATGTAAAGTTTGTTGTTGAAGATACAGAACTCAGTGTAGCAAATAGTATGCGACGCGTATTCATAGCGGAGACTCCAACGATGGCTATTGATTGGATTCAGTTAGAAGCAAACTCAACCGTGCTTAGTGATGAGTTTCTAGCTCATCGCATCGGCCTCATACCGCTCATTTCCGATGATGTAGTTGACAAAATACGCTATTCCAGAGATTGCATGTGTGCCGATTTTTGTACAGAATGTAGTGTGGAATTCACATTGGATGTAAAATGTACAGATGATCAGACTAGGCATGTTACAACTGCTGATTTGAAATCCAGTGATCCCAGGGTGGTTCCTGTCACTTCTCGACATAGAGACGAAGATCAAACTGATTATGGAGAAATCGATGAGATACTTATAATTAAATTACGTAAAGGGCAAGAACTGAAACTGAGAGCTTATGCTAAGAAAGGTTTTGGAAAGGAGCATGCTAAATGGAACCCAACTGCGGGAGTTTCTTTTGAATATGACCCAGACAATATTATGCGGCACACATTGTATCCCAAGCCTGATGAATGGCCCAAGAGTGAACACACAGAACTGGAAGAGAATCAGTTTGAAGCGGAGTTTAATTGGGAAGCTAAACCTAATAAATACTTTTACAATGTTGAATCATCCGGAGCTCTGAAACCAGAAAATGTTGTCCTCATGGGGATTGTAGTATTGAAGAACAAGTTGCTAAATCTTCAAGTACAATTAGCACAAGAAGCACATAATGATGCTTTAGCAATTAATTAATATTTAAGATCAATAACATGAAATGAAATAAAAGTATTATTTGTGTATTGTAATCTTTTATTTATACATTTCTTTTGTATATATACAAAAACAAATTATATAGTTTGAATCGTCAACAATTATTTTTTATGTTTTACTTTTGTTAAACATTTATCTTAAGTATAATTTAGAATCAAAATTATTAAAACATAGTATTATTTACAATATGCATTGTTAGGCATAATTAGCCACTTAAAAAGTTGCTTTGCACTGGTTATTCTGTATTTCCCTGTTGACAAGTCTGTCTTTTTGACAATGATAATTTGATAGGTTTGTTTTGTAAATTTTTTGTCAGAATTATACAAATGTATAAATAAGAAAAAACATATTGATTTATAACAAATAAAGTCACATTCTGTAAAATACACGCTATGGTAACCATATTATACTAATCAATATAAAGTTTTTACCTTAGATAAGTAAATAAAAGTAATACATTATGTAAAGTAAGGTAGACAGTGGTAGCAATTTATAGCTTTTCTTAGGTCTTATATTAATTGTGAGTCATTACAAATTAAGCAATGAACAATAATTGGATTTTTAATATCTTTCAGTGTGACACAGATAATGTTCATGTTTTGAATTTCAATGAAATTAAACAAGCTGCTGAAAAAATTGAAGATGGAATTATTCATACCCCACTATGTGTATGTATGCCACATTTATTATGTTACACAGATAAGTAATAATTTGAAGTTTTAAACTAAATGTGTTATCTATGAAACAATTTTTCAGGAGGCTAAAATGAGCAAATGTATGGATTATGAAATTTACTTGAAATGTGAAAACTTACAGTACACTGGCAGGTAGTGTTATTAATATGTTATGAAGATGTTTAATTGCAAATTTAAAATAATAATTAAATAATCTCATTTAAGACAAGTCCTTCCTTCAGTTGTTCACGGAAGGATGCTACTTTTGCAGGAACGGTGGCTAACAGGCATATAAATAGTAAATAGGTCCAGAGCTCTAGGCGGTAACCCAACAGCGTCCAGTCCTAATACCGACATTTTTTTTTATAACATAAGATGGCAAACGAGCAAGCGGCCACCTGAATCCGCCAAAATGGCGTAGCGACCCCTGCCCATAGACATCTGCAATTGCAAATGCGTTGCCTACCCTTATCCGACGGAGAAGGAGACGCATATAAAGAGGATATTTCCTCTTCCTATGCATCTCCTCTATCGTCAAATCCACTTCCCCTTCCCATCCTCTCATAAGTAAAGGGTAGATACCGTAATACCGACATACATGCAAATATAATTATATTTTTTATACAGTTGTGCAGAACGTGGAATCAGAAATCTGTTTGTATCGCGCCATGATGAAGTTACTACTTCTGGAGTAATCGTCCCTTCTATTGGTAATTTGGCTATAGGTGCTGCGTATCATGGTGAAGCTTTAGGAATTCAGGTGAGCATGGTGACAAATTGTATTTTAATTAGATTTAGCTTCTAAAATCCACATTGTGTGCAGAATTCGAAATTCGGATCGAATCGAATTAAAAAAAATCTTGATTCAAATTTCTATCAACGATACACAGTGTGAAAGAAAATGTATATGGTTGTTTTGACTCTCGTCATATTTAATGATATTGCTATTCTGATAATAAGCGGGTATTTGTAATAATTAAGGTGACAGTGGTGCTTCCCGACCGAACGCCTCCCGCGTTAGCGCAGCGGTGCTCCGAGCTGAACGCGGACGTCGTCATTTGCGGAGAAACTCTCGAGGATGCCACCAATTACGCTAAGAAAGTGCATATGGAGACAGGACAATTCCTGCTTAGGTACACTGTTTATCTGTTTTTAAACGGAACATTCAGAATTGTATCCTAAATTGTATGTTTACAAAGTACCCACAATTAAATTAAGTAGGTACTTTAGGTAAGTCACAGTATTTTAGGTATCATATCGTCCCTTAGCCCGGACGAGCCGGCGGTGATGGCGGGGCTGGGCACTGTAGGGATGGAGATTATCACGCAGCTGCCGGAGGCTGACGCCGTCATCGTGCCCGTCGGTAGCGGTGGCTTGCTCGCCTCCGTCCTCATCGCCTGCACCAAGCTCAAGTGCTCCTGTCTTGTTTACGTGCGATACACTTGTACTCATTCTGTATTTAACGTTTATCTGTGGCTAGTAATGGTTAATAGTTATCGTTAGCTTCATCTGCAGAAACATTCGGATCACGATAAATTTTAGCATAGATGTAGAACATATTCTGGAAGAACAAATAGGCTACCTATTTATTTATTTTTTATTTCGCGCGGACGGAGTCGCTGGCGAATGCTAGTGATAGATATAAGCTTAATGTATTTATATTGTCTTTGTATAAAATATCAGGAATATTCAATTATAGGGTGTGGAGTGCGCAAAGGTTCCTAAAATGTTGAAGGCTTGCCAGGCGGGACATCCTGTCACGGTGCCGGTTGTACCCAATCTGGCTGAAGGTTTGAACACCTCCATCGTTGGCAGGAACGCCTTCGCCACTATTAAAGGACGACTTGATAGAGTGGTAAAGCGTTTCTTTTTTTCTAAAAGTTCCTTAAAACTAAACTGTTTTAGAGTTCCATGTACCATCATCCATCCGACAACTAATCGTCAATACGCAGTCATTCATCAATTTAACTTATGAATAACTAGCTGCAAGATAATATCGATTCTCAACAGGAAATAAAGAAACCTTTGATAAAATTTCTAATGGATGATATTGGTAATTAGCTAGAAGTAGACGAGGTCCACATCGCTCGTGCAATGATCAGCGTGCTAGAACGCGAGCGGCTGGTGACAGACGGCGCGGGCGCGTGTGCGCTCGCCGCCATCATGCAGGGTCTTGTGCCGGAGTTGCGCGGGAAGCGGTACATATATCGACTTTTGTTTATTTTTAAAACATCCACCAAGACATTTTAAAACGATTCAAATTGTGTCCGAATTACTTACAAATTCAGCCTTAATAATCTTAGAGTATTATAGAAGTTATAACGTTATTTTAGTGCAAAAATCGACGTTGAATGAATTATAAGACGTAAAGTAACTAACGTCTGATTTTATGAAACAGCACAGTATGCATACTAACCGGAGGTAACATAGACTCGAGCCGGTTGTCGCGAACGATACATCGCGGTCTTAGCGCTTGGGGCCGACTGATCCGCTTTGCCGTGCCTATGGGCGACAACAGATCCGGACTCGAAAACCTCGCTAAAGTCATATCTGATGAGCACGCCGTCCTCAAGAGCCTTGTTACTGAACAAATGTGGGTCCAAAGCGATGTCGGCACTACGTGGGTAAGTGGAAGTTTAAGAATGCCATAAGTAACAAAGTTGTTGAATCATACCATCTATCTCCTTACTATTAAAAGAGCGTTTAGATGGATGGATGTTTGGAGCCTAAATGACTGAACGGATCTTGATTAAATTTGGCATAGAAGAGGATAGTCTAGATCTAGAACACATAGGCTACTCACTTTTTTGAAAGCTAGTCATTAATAAAAACATCTTTTCAAATCATTTACTAAAGAAGTCTTAGTTGAATATTTTTTTTCTCCAGGCTAATGCTGTAGTCGAAACTGCCAATGAAGAACATTCTGACAATTTCAAGGATCGCATACGTCATTTATATCCATCTGCAAGATTTGCCGTCATAGAGGTCAATGATAAAAAGTGTGCTAATGTTCCACCTAAAGTTTGTCCAAATAGAAATGTTTAGTGAAAAATTGTAGTGTAATATGTAATGTGTAAATGTATGAAGACAAAGGGTAAAATAAAACCATAAACTGTTGTTTTTCTTTTATTTTTTAAAACTTATCCATTAAGCGACAGGGTCGTCACCCTTCGTCACGCGCGTGTAGATGACTTGTCCATGATGTTGGACAACCTGCTTTATTAAACCTGGAAAGAGAAGTAAAATGCTGTAAATTATTTGATTTTGGTCAAAATACAATTTAAGCAAACATTATTATTATCAGACTCAATATATCAGTATTTTTACTGTCATGGTTCATCTAGATAAAATGATCATCACAAAAGAATTATTACATACTAGACACCTATCACCATCACCAGCTCACTTTACAACACCATTGACAACCTCAGAGCCTTCCTTAAGTTAGGGTGAACAAGATGTATATTGCCAAAGAAATGACTGGTGTAATTTCTTTTATTTATACTTGAACATAACTTATCATATAAACATTTGTTGACATCCTACGAACATTCTACCAATAACATGCACATTCATAACTAGTGAGTAAAATACATTAATATAACATTAAGCTGACATAAATAGAGAATAAATGGTAAAATGAACAATATATCTATTCATTACATGTATTATGAAAATATATTGTTGGTATTCCTTATTTTTTCTGTTTAATGTTAAGTCATGAAAGATATGTATATCAGCAAGACTAAGTGAAACTAAGGTAAATTTGATTCTTGAACTTGAAACCATTTGGTTTTTGTAATGGCGCTTAGAACAGACTATCTTATAAAATAGTGGCAGATTTTGCAAAAAGTATATGTTATGTCAAAAAGAGAAATATTTACATACCCTTTTCCCTGAGTTCGATCAAGGCCCTCCTGGCAAGTGAGCCTCGGACCTTCAGCCTTTCAGAGACAACTGCGGGTGTGATCAGTTTGTATTGAGGTACTTCCTTGTACAGCTTCTCATATGTGGGCTTGTCAAACAACACCTGGTTGTTTAACTTGTCGCGGACTTTTCCTTTGGACCACTTCTGCAAATTTAAAATATGGCTGAGTTATAATTCATAAATATAGATAATTTATAAACAACTTGTATCTTTTATTTGTTTTGCCATCAGCCTCAATATATCAGTTAATTTTAACTTTCATAGATGTCAAGATGGAATGAATAATCATTTGGCATTTTAGGTTTTACAAAATGTTAGAAGTAACGCAATATAAATTATATAAAACTCGATGAATATTTCCACAAAATTGCTACCCATGTGGCATTTAGAACTAAAATCTTAGTACATGTAAACTATATTTGATTTAAGAGAATAATAAGTAAGTTGTTTGATAATTCACAGGACATAACCTAACTTTCTAGGAATAAAATAGTACCAACCTTCTTTTTGGCTTTACCGCCCCCGGAACCTTCCTTCTTCTTTTGTGTCTTTTGAGGTTGTTTGGCCGAAGCCTTCGCGTCCTTCTTGGGCGGCTAAAATAAAATAAAAATGCGACATGATGATCTGTAGCCACGAGGTTGTAAAACACAAGCAATCCAGAATTTCACAGCGATTGACGTAAATTTGATAACTTTGAAGTTAATTTAAGAATAACTTTTTAATTAAACATATAGTCACAAAATAATTCCCTCTGATTATTGTATATTTCAGAAACAAACGTATTAAATTCACTAATGCTCGTACTCACCATGTTGAAATCGGAAAGAAAAGAGTGAACGACAGATAACGAATGACAACTTACACTAAGCAGAAGTTTAAATTGTTGTCTATGGTTTCTTATGTTTGCGTATCGATATTGAAAGTGTAAAATTATTTAAAAAAAAACACAATTATTGATTCATCGTTTATTCAAAGAGATAGGTATTTTCTAATAATTTCACAGTTGTAATAATAATTATACTTCGATTATTTAGACGTTTATAGAAAACTACCCGTTCTTGAATGTCGAGACATACCTACCTAGAATTTTTATCAGAGATTGTTTTTAATATCTAAGCCATTAACTTTTATTATTAAAACAAGCTTATATAAATAAATTAAGTTGCCAGGATAAAGTATAATTAAATAAAAAAATACGCACAATTTTGTAATTTAATAGACTTTATATTCAACTGTTTTTTTTAATAATAGTAAATGGGGAAATGGAATGGGCATGTCTACTTCTATTACAGATGGTATTGTAGTGATTCATAATAGGCCAGTTCCTCTTCGGTCACCGACGGACGGAATGACTCCACACCTTGCCACAGTTCGGAAACTCCAAGAATTATAGAGTCAGGACTTAAATCCGTTTCTTTCACTAATCCTGAAAGTGATGAAAAAATATGTAAAATTACTTATTAGTAAATTAGATGCGGAAGTTTAGATGGTTGGAATGATGTTAGACGGTATCTCTAGAACGTCTCTATGGATTTCGATGAAATTTGGCACAAATGTAAAACATATTCTGAAAGAACAAACAGTATACTTATAATCTTTTTAATGCCGCTCGGACAGACTTGCTGACAAAAGTTATTTTAAAATAAATTCGTGTTTAATCGATAATTGCAAAATGGTGTAAGCACAGGTGTGTTGTGTTTTGTGAGGAGTATATACCTGTATTAATCTTGTTGACGAGGGCGCGCACGGCGGCGTCGCGCGCGCTGCTCACCACCTGCATGAGGTCTGCGCCCGAGCAGCGCTCCGGCAGCGCCTCCGCCACAGAACTCAGCTTCACCTCCCCGCGCAACTTGTAGCTACATAGATACATCAAAACATATGGCCAAATTGGTCATCTAAGTTCCTCTTTATAGTTACATTGATACAGATTAACGCTAAAATGCATTATGATGTACTTATACACCGGTCGTTTCTTCCTTACATTTAGACAACTTATTTAATTGATACTGTCGCTTTAAACTGAGAGCAACACTTCTCGTTACGACTCAGGATGCGCGCCAAGATCCATCCTTCTAGTGACATTGACAGCTGTCAGCTAGGGACGTGACGTGTATGCCGATAATCTAGAGTTGCGCCAATTCTACAGCTCGGAACTAATTTTGTTCTTACCATTACACAAAAGAATATTTTGAAAAAGCATTTTATTAATCTATATTTGATTTACTTCTCGTTTTAATTTATGGTATGTAAAAAGAAAAATATATAAATACATTTAAGTTGTTTTCCCTAACATTTCGAGTTGCGTACAACTTACCTTCTACACAAAGCAGTCAGCACCGATGTCTTCTCCTGCGTGCCGGAGTAAGGGCCGACGTATATCAGCTTGTCTAAACGTCCAGGCCGCAGTAGAGATTGCTCCAATAAATCCGGACGGTTTGTCGCTCCCATTATAAAAACGAAGCTCGATGTTTCCGCATCTATTGAAGTTAAAGAATGGAAAATGTTACTGTCTCCATCCATTTTCGCTGCCGCAATTGCTATACAAAATGAATTCGTACGCAGCAAGGGTGTCGCCAGGAAGAGGCAGGAAAGCAGCTGCACTCTCCTATACCAGCAGTAATTGAAAGTAAACACATAAGTTCTAATAACTACAACCCTTAAAGACCCTCATAGAAAATGAATTGACAGCTTTTCTTTACTTTGAAATAAAAATAGTATTTTTACTAGTAGCCCCCTACCTTCAACCCCTCTCCCCCAGGTGATTATCGGCTGACCGATGACCATAGAAGAAAGGTCCTTGAAATAGTTACAAACAAATAATGCCGTGGAATGCAATCAGCACAATAACGATAAAAACCGTGCAATGTTACCTTCTCCATTAGTGACGCCGTCCAGTTCAGCGAGCAGTTGGCTGACGACGCGGTCGCTGGCGCCGCCCGCGTCGCCCGCCGCGCCGCGCCGCGGGGCCAGCGCGTCCAGCTCGTCCAGGAACACGATACACGGAGACGACGCACGCGCAGATTCAAACACTTTAATAAAGTATATATATTACACTAGATGTCATCCGCGAGGAATTAAAAACAAAAACGAAAGTATGCTCTATGTCTATGCCAAATGTCATCGAGATCCTTTCAGCAGTTGAGTGACAAACTCTAACAAACATCCATCTATCTTAACTTTCGCATTTATAATATTAGTAAGAAATAAGAATTTTAAGGCACAAAATTTAGCTTTTAGTTAACAGTCGCGGTAGTGATAATTAGATGTTTATGTTGAGATTTCTAAAAAAATACAAGACTGTCTAACTAATCGGTTAGTAACACTAAAAATTTTCACCTTTTCTAACATTCTCTTCGGATTGTCCAATATACATGTTCAGTAACTCAGGTCCTTTAACACTCAGGAAGCTGACGTTAAGTTCAGTGCTGACTGCTTTAGCTATTAAAGTTTTACCACAACCCGGCGGCCCATATAATAATATACCTAAAGTACAAAGATACAATTATTCCCGTAATTTTTTCCCATCATATATTATTATAACTGCAAAATACCTGATCGCTTTAAAGAAGAATTTTTAAACAAATGTGGAAATTTTATTGGGAATTCTATAGTTTTTAATAATTCCTTTTTAAGTTTCTCCAAACCACCAATATCGTCCCAAAAAACTTTAGGTATTTTGGGCGCATCTAAATGCTGGCTTTGTAGACTTCTGATTTGTTCTAAAAAAAAAAAAAGTCAAATATAAAAAATATCTCCCATCAATTATAATTTATTTAATGCAGAAAATATAATTCTGGTATTTTAACAGATTATTTTTATATTTGAAACAGGAAAATAGATTTTTTTTTAAATTACCCAGTGCTGAATTAAAATCCTCTTCTCTTAATTCCTGTAGATTAGGATCTTGTACCAATTGACTATGGTTATGTTGTTTTATGTATGATTCTCTGAGAGCAAAATGTACTAAAGTATCTAAATCACCATAGACAAATGTTTCAGTTTTAGAAGCCACTCTTTGTAGGATTTCTTTTGAATGTTTGCTTAGACTTGAATTTGACAATTCTATATTTACACTATGGTTTGATTTAGTCTGTGCATCTTTTTCACTGATTTTAAGTTGCATAGCAGCAGCAAACCATTGCAACATTTCATATCGTTGTTCAACATTTAATTTCGGCAAGTGAAATTTATCGAGAAACATTCTCATTATATTTGGCTTCAAATCAACCTTTTCGGTGATCGCTATAAAAATGATCGGATGTTTTGTATAATTTTCGTACAAATCAGTTATTGAATTCATAAAATATTCCATTACTCTATGGTCTTCATTATTTTCTGGATCAACTGCAAACACCTAAAAAGTAAACATTAAGAGAACATAAAATATTTATAAAAAGCTGTATAAATTGATACAAATATTCTTTATATGACAAATGTTATTGATGCCTTAAGGTATAATTTAACTATTATAGAAATAATGAAAAAATGTCGCCATAATGCAGAAAAAGTTGGCAGTAACTTCTTTGCATTAGAAAGTGATGTCATAAAGGCGATTGAAACGCCCCCTAGGCAGAACATTTGTACTTTTAGTTAATCTTTAACACTTTAACCACAGATAAAATATGAGATTTTCATTTAGAAGCAATCCTTACCAATACAATAATAACTAATTTAATCTAAACCAGACTGTTGGTAATATATTATGCATCAAGGAGCATAGTACTTTGTAACTAATGTATATTATAAGATTACCTCAAAATTATCTAGTAGGACAATAGCAGGAGCTGCCGCCTTAGCTTTTTGTATAGTTTGGCTGATTTTACTTTCCGTCTGCTTTGCTGTTGAGCTTTGTAGACCATTGCAGTCCGCTTGCAAACAATTCATACCTGAAAATTGTATACATACATACATTTATGGATGTACATTCAAATCCAATAGAAAAGACAAATCATAATAAATGTATCTAAACATGTAACATATTTAAACATATTTGTATCATTAGTTTAAATATTGATATATTCCAAAATACATCTAAATAAAACAAATGATATGGTTAGCCAATAAAATCATATCATATGAATATTATAAATGCGAAAGTTACGCTGGATAGATGGATGTTTGTTAGCGTTTGTAGCCTAAACGGCTAAACAGTTCTCCATGAAATTTGGCACAGGTTTAGAGCATAGTCTGAAGAACACATAGACTACTTTTTATCCCGGGAATAGTTATGGTTCCTGTGGGAGTCATTAATTTAGTTTTTTAATGTTTACTTGATCATTCTGTAACAGTTCAACATATCTTATTGAAATTTGGCACAGATATAAAATAAATTCTGGAGTACACATGGGAAAAAGGTTCTTATAAATAAATTATTTCTCATTTCCATTGAATTTGTTTATAGTGAAAGGTCTCATTCTTACCATTATATTTTGCTAATGTTTTTACAATTAAATGCCTGCCAGAGCCGATACACCCAGTTACTAGGAACATAGGAATTATAGGGCTGGATAGAGTTGATGACAATTCATCTGTGAATTAATATACATAAGTTTACTTCATATAATTTGACTTTCAGATATTGCATATTGATGTAATTCCCAATAAAATATTTACTTATTTCTCCTGTTAAAAATGGATGTACTGCTTCTTGTATTTGGTCAAACTTCCGTCTCAGACCAGTAGGACATGAATGTATCAAATTTAATTGATTATCAGTATTTTGTGGCTTAAAATATTTATATTTTGGTTTCATAGAGTGTATGTTTTCTCCCAAAGTTAATTGGGTAACTCCTTTCACTATATAAAAAGCTTTTACAACATTGTCAATGGTCTTCTTAGTTTGAGCATTTGTTGTGTCTATGTCACTATTTATCTTTGCACATTTGAAATGTAACATTCCTAATGTTTCAACTAAATCCAAATATTTATAATGATACTTTGCCATTATTATTGGATTTAACTCTATAGTGATTAAGTCATTTTCACTTACTAATCTTGGTTCTTCAAAATGATTGCTTAGAATTTCCTTAATAAAGTCATTTGATAGATCAAAATCATTCACAATAAGGCACACTTCTGCGGCAGATGCTATTTTAGGAGAACATTCAAATGCAGGAATTGGATGTAGGGAAATTCCTACATTATCTGAATTATTTATACCCATAGATATGTTATAAAATTCATTTTCACTTACTAACGCAGTATTATCATGTACAAATGGTGAGCAAGTGATGGGAACTACTCTATAGTTTGCACAATTATTTATTACACCATCAGTCCATAACTTATTGTGTATTTCTGAAGTTTTGAAATTCAGATTATATTTTAAAAGTGGTTTTGAGTTTTCTCTCATACCCTTTTCTTCATACTGTTCTTTCTCTTCTGGAGTTAATTTTAATGCGACCCACAAGAGCCCATTGTCTCTATAAAATATGTTCTCAACACATAACTGTATAAAATTAGCTTGAGAAATGAATATACACTTGTGTAGACTAACATTTAATATGTCTTCATTTTGATGCTCCTTTAAAATGAACTTGAGTATATAATGTGGTACTGTCTTCATTGTAAATTTATTCATGCTGTTGTGTGGAAAGGCACTTTTGTGAAAATAGTAATTCGATTTAATTGCTAGGTAAACGAGGAAAGTGTATGGATTTAACTTTGGATAAATAATTTTGATGCAAAATTTTATCACCCATAGTTTAAAGGAAGTCTCTTCGTTCATATTTAGCCAAAGGTTACAGAAATATTTTTTTTACACCTTTTTCACGATCCCACTAATTTTAAACAATGTCTTCACTACACTTAATATATAGATAATTATTTAGTTGACTAATATTTGATAACACTTTGATAAAAGCATCAGATCCAGTAAAAAGATCATATTATTAGCGTTAAATTTATCAAAATAGCCAATACGATCGATTCAAGAATGATAAAAGCAAAAACAATACAAATGATAACAAAAACGTCAAAAAACCCAAAACCTGTCAATGTCAATTGATTTTAGTGTTGCCCTAGATATGTAGTTTATTAGTTTAAAAAGAATATTTTGTAAACACAAAACCTCTCGAAAACAAACTATCTGTCATAATAAGTCAAAATAGAAATTGTATTTTAAGATATAAAACGGCTAAAATAATATTTAATAAGTAGACATCATGTATGTAACATGGGCTACTTTTAATAATGTAAGAATGCTTCTGATGGCTTGCATGCCAATTGTAATTTTTTACTTAATATGGTTAGTAAACACATCAGAAGGAATTCGCAGTGAAGAGGGGACTCTCTTGGACCTTATATGTTGGCCCGATGGTAATGCGATTCCAGTTATTATAGCCTGCGGATCTATTATAGCAGTTGTTATTGAGGTATTTCTATAATGTACTACAATGTTCCTTCAGAACATAATTTTTGAGCACTGGCAAATGTGAACGAAATTATAGATTTCTAAGAGACTGTTGAAGAAAGGTTTAGAAGTATAGATTAATTAATTATGAATTTTCGTTGGATCCATTGATGTTGTATACTGCTACTGCCTTGTTCTCAAGACTTGCTTTGCTCATGGCCACATTCAACGAGAAATATGAACCCTAATATGTTTTATAATGTAATATGTATATTAAGTTTCAATTTTTTCACCTGTCAATGAGCTTAAAAAAATATAGAAGACCAAGTCCTTCTCTTTCATGTTTTCAGTTATACGGTTTGTATCAACTTTTTAAGGCAGGACTGACGAAAAGGGAATACAATGTCACCAACGGCTTATTTTACTATATTTGGGCATTAATTGTTATGATCCTTATTTTTCTTGCGATTATGTTTTACTCTGGATTACAGTCTACTATATTACGAGGTAATGATTACGCTATAGTGTGTAAGTGTAACATTTTATGTTCTTACTTCGTGTGACATTTTTTAAAATCTGTTTTGTCTTTGCGTAGCTAAGATTAAAGGTGGTATAACTAAAGCTATGTTAAGATACGCGAGTCACTTGCCTTCGAAAGTAGCAATAGACAGGCTACAGACGAGATTTCGCTGCTGCGGTCGTGTGGACTATCAGGAGTGGTTCTATATTCCTTGGTTTACCACCGAAGAAAGTGCAGCTACTAACGCTGTGTAAGTGAACACGTACGATAAATAGTAGTACATGTAAATAACATTCTAATTTTATATGCAAACTAGATCGACATTGCTTTTAGGATTATCAGTACTTGAAGATGCATTAGTATGAGGCTTCTTAAGACAAATGACGTCATCAAGTTTTTATCCTTCTATTTTTATGACTGATTTATCTGTTTGTGCAATTTTTCTTACTTACACCTTCGATAATACCGTTATTATAAATAGTTAAAATAATAGCCATAAGGAATTTTCCACTTAAATATCAATTAATATTGAATATTGCTATTAGAAACTTAATTACTTTTGATTACATTTCTTACAAAACTGTTAAAATTGATGTTTTTGTACCATTATAAAAGAGGTAAAGACAAAGTAAACTGGGAAAGGATATTAGTCTTGAGGATGTGTCTAACTCAAATAAAAATTCCACGACTGCGTTACAGGGCAAGCAATAGGTTCGTTGCAGACAACGTCCCCTACAGTTGCTGCTCTAAGGACGTTATGTCGCCCTGCATACATCACGGCGTCTCACATCGAGGAGTTATTTATAAATACGACCCTGCGGTTCGTTCACCTTTGTTATTGTCATAAATACCATGAAGTATGGATGTCGCCCCCCCCCCCTCCCCCACCTCTAGTATTCAATTCCTATAGGCCCACATAAATAACTCAACTTGTCAGTTCTTGATTAAAAACTGGACCACAGGTTAATAACCATTATCTTTGGTACATCAGCCTGCCTTCCCTACATTACAGGTTGGTGGTGGTTGGCGTGGTATGGGCATGTTATGCGACGAGACGATGGGGATATAAACCAGAAAGTGTTAAGATTGAATGTAGATGGCTAGAAAAGTAGAGGAAGACCGAAGAAAGTACGGATGGATTGTGTGAAAGAGGATATGCTCAAGGGAGTGGATTCAGATATGACGGCTGATAGAAATGTATGGAAAAGTCATGAGTTTTAATTAGGGTCAAATTAGTAACTTAATGAACTTGAACTTTAAGATGAATATAACACGTGAATGTCTATTTATTGCTACCTGAACAAAAACTCAATCCTCAACAAGATTTCCTTATGAATCGTTAGCGTTGAAATATCTTTTGTCATTTCTCGCTGGCATGAATATTAGATG
Source organism: Papilio polytes (assembly GCF_000836215.1). NCBI lineage: Eukaryota > Metazoa > Arthropoda > Insecta > Lepidoptera > Papilionidae > Papilio > Papilio polytes. Next base: position 1,116,464 of record NW_013525180.1, read on the forward strand.
TTACATAACTTACATTTTAGATATGTTAAAAAAACCTTATCTCTTGAATATACTTAAGATTGCGTCAAAATCTATGTGTTCATAAATAAAATACAGAAACAACTAACGATATGGTCGGAAGGTTGCGAAGAGAAATTAATAAACGAGATGATGTCGGTGTCGTGGAGATTTAACGCTGTGATGTCCTTGATCATTATAACAATGGTTAGTTTTAATTATATAAACATAAATAAAAACTTATTTGTAAAAGTCCTCTGTCGGGTTACTTACCGACGTTACGAGGTATGAACATGTTACACGGCGAACATTTACGCAGTCAGTATATAGTATTACGTGAAGGTAGCGAGCATTAAGCTTCTCCATACGAACGTTACACCACGTAACGTCGATCAGTCCCCACCTTAATAAACTGTTTTATCTAGTTTTTGGCCGTAGTAAATATAATTCTAGTTTCTTGGGTACCCTTGTAATTAAATTTCTAGATTCTACAAGTGATCGCGGTACGTTATTTGCACACTGCATATAAAAACGGTTTACATTGTGGAAATCAAATAACTTGCTACGCGTATCTTCTGCGTTCAGCTACTGATACGAAGATCCAGCAAACAATACATTCTAGAAGGAAGGCGTTTAGAAAGAAGAAGCCGAAACAGACACGAACCTTGCAGTGGGTGACCGGCAGCTCACAGCCTGCGCTGCGGAGATATTTGAGTTCAACAGATATGAACAGTTCTGATGAACTATTGAAACCGATTTTTGAATAATTTTAAATTAACACAGAATTTTATTGTATCAAAACATTTAAAAGTTATCGTAAGATAATTTAATGATACCAAAGTATTAATGAAATTTGTATATTTATATATTTACTATTATAATATAGAAGCAAGAATTAATATGTGATTTTTATCTTCATTAACCTAGGTCTGTGTAGTCCCTACGGTAAATATCAGGTTTTTTTTAGTTTTTAATTTGATATTGGGTTGAATTTAAAAATTAAACTAAAATTTTTTAATATCAAGCACCTTTTTCTTTAATTTACACAACACTTATGAAAAATTAGTAGTCACAAAGATGAGGGTAGATAGAAATAAAATGAATACTTTATTGAATAACGAAATCATAAATAAATTATCCGGAAAACCTAAAAATGCCAGGTCCTTAACATTAAAAATGATAAATATATTTTGAGAAACTAATATAATAATTGCCATTTCGATAGTTTTACTTTTCGTTAAGGAATTTATTTATCTTGTCTGGTTCTGCGAGCTCGTTAAGGCGATGCAGGTTGTCCCACCAGAGCTTCAAGCGATGGCGGCGGATCATGTTGAACCACGGGGTTAGTGGCCCTTCCAGTGTCGGAATAAATCTGCGACATAAAGAAGAATTGCTATCCAAGATACAAGTTCTGAATTTCTTCAATGGAAATGAATAACAACAAACATACTCAAACAATTTATTTTTATAAGAGCGGACGCACACCTTCGACTAAACAATCGCACTGTTCTGCGATTGTCGATTGTTTCGCAGCCAATTCAACTCTATAGTTGCACAAACAAAAATCGAGTATTGTGCGCACCTCCATATAAGCTCATATTTATCAAAGCGCGACTAAACAGTTGTGCGATAGTTTAGTTTCAGGTTCGCACGCTATTATGCTGTAATAACAGACTTTACAAAAATATTGTTGTAGCATCAATTTTAACTGAAAATTTACATAAATCATGTAATTGCTCAGTTTCTTCTAATTCGACAGGTTAGTCCATCTTTTGTATCTGAACTTTAACCCCTAGATATCTAAGATATAGAAATCTAAGAATACCTCTATAAAAATTTTACATTCGTCTTATTGAAAAGTGTATTAATCTTCTTAATAATAATTCTTTCTCTAGGAATATAATTATGTTACTACTAGCTTTCGCCCGCGACTCCGTCCTCGTTGAATTAAAAAAAAAGTAAGTTGCCCGTGTGTTATTTTATACTTCTATATTTAGGCCAACTTTCATCGAAATCCGTCCAGCAGTTTAGGCTACAAACATCCAATCTTTCGCATTTATATTAGTAAGATCCTACAATATCTATGGGCAGCGGTCGCTTCGCCATTTTGGCAGATTCTAGTGGCCGCTTGCTCGTTTGTCACCTTTTGTTATAAAAATATAGAATTGTTAGATTACTTAGTTTCGCGATTTTATCTATGTAATACTATATTGAAATAAATCGTTTCGGTTTGTTTTTTGTCCTATTTCAGTGCGTATTCAAATAAGATGTAAATTCGTTATCTTGTTTAGAGGTCATGACACAATGTACGTACATCCATTTGATGGTACTGACAAATGAGAAGATATTTAATTCGTAACATGGAGTTTCATGAATATTACATTGGTTGATTTAAGACAATCTATAAATTGAATAGCGAAATAATCATATATTCGTTCGAACAAATGGAAACTGTTCTTTTCTTTTAAATCTATACATTGTTTTTTGTATAAATTGAAATAACTCAAAAACTAAATTTACTACTTTTTAATTCCAAGTGGACGAAGACGCGGGCCACAGCTAGTCAATAATAACCTAGAAATGAGGTTTTCATACTTACGCATTGAATTCATTCTTAGGTACGTAGCAGTATTCTGATATTTCGTTGGGGTTTGGTTTGACCTTGACGTCGCTTTGGAAGAAGAGGATGTGATCTATCTCGTGCTCGCCCCACACGCCGTCGCCGGGGTCGTGGTAGTGCACCCGCGTCAGGAATGTGAACAGTTCCGGGTCCATCTGTTGTACAAAATAATTTGTGGAATGATTTCTTTTTTGATCTCTATTGTTACTACAAACCATATAAAACAGGCAGAGGGAGCGAGAGAGAGCGAAAGAGGGGAAAAAGAGAAAAAGAGGGGGAGAGAAAAGAGCGAGTTTGAAAAGGGCTTTGGTATGAAATGTTGCAAAAACGTTAACATTTGAAGCGTAAAATTATATTGAACCGTAAAAAAGTTTTTTTCAATTGTTTGCCATTGCCATAAATGCAGTGTAGTTTTTTTTTACTCTGGAGAGAAACTAAGTCTTAGGTTATAGAAGATAGTAGGTATCTAAATTAGACTTCAACTATAATAATTAATTCATACCTGATCTAGAGGAATGCCCAATTCAAAGTTTAGCCTTCTCCTTGCTGCTGTTATAATTTCTTCAGGCTTATCATCTATGTAGAGTGGATGACTGCAACACGCATTCGTGTAATAATCTGGATATGTCACCTAAAAGTCAGTAAAAACCAATAAAAGCTATTCTTAGTAAATTTATAACATTGTAAATGTAATTTATACCTTCTGACTGGCTCTTCTCTGTAAGAGCATGTCTCCACGTTTATTGAAAAGGAAAACACTGAAGGCACGATGTAACAGCACACTACCGTCAGCAGCCACTTTGTGACAATCACGTTTTGTTGCTGTACCAGTAAAGTTATCCTTCTCATCAACTAACAGACATATATCTTTATCTAGTGCTTCAGCCTAAAACGAAAAAATATGTTAAGCAAAAAGATCAACTAGGAGGTAGAAAACTGAATGCATGGACCCTACGAGTGGGATTAGGAGAGAGAGGTGATGATAAAAACGGCTTTTAACTTTTTAACTAAACATTTGAACTGTTATGTTAAGTTACTTGTTAACTGTTAAGTTAATAAAATTTTAACTTTACATCTGTGAGGATTCTATTCTATATTCTATAGTGCAAAAAATTAAAAGAGAATTAGTTGAAACTAGATTTTTGTTTTTATTAATTTACCTGATTTTGTTCAACCCCTTCATTGCTTTCTGGCTGGGGTTTTGCAGGATCTGAAGCCAGAAACCTTTTTTCATATCGCACTGTGCTCCACAGCCTCCGAGATAAATTTCTGACGAGCATCTTCTAAGAACATAAATAACGGAATAACAAAAATTAAATCCTAATAAAAATGTTTTTCTTTGAAGAATTAGTTTTTACATGACAATGGTAGGTAACAATGGAAAGGTGATTGAGCAAGATAATTGTTAGATTGCATGATAAATATTGAAAAGAATAATTTACTTGTAAGCACAACAATAAGATATTTTTAAACATGTTTGGACATGAGTTGATGTTTTAAAAAGAACTCATTCATTAAGAGTTAGTATTTTTATTTTATTGTAAGAAACAGAACTTTAATGTGTTGTCAAAACATAAAGTAATTATACCTTTTTTTAGAAACAAAAATGTATTGTTAAACTTTTACAGGATTTCAACAGAACTTCATCAATATAGGAACTTTATTGCTATTCCTTGGAAATATGGCTGATAACTTTTTAACTAAGGTCAATATAAAGTCATGTATTTAGAGGTTTACAATCTTCAACCAAAGAAAAAAAAATAGACAAAGTTCACGTTTGAGGTGTTTACGAGCTTATTACGTTCAGTTGGTACGCAACAATTTAATTAAGTTGTTTTTACTTTCATTGACCATAGAAACTTCTGGAACGATGCAATGTAATAAGAAGTAAGGTTTACAAGGTAATACAGAAATGGGAATATAGTTACCAAAAGTTTTAAAAATACAAAGTTAAAGATGTTTTAGTACGTACACGTAAAAAATATACCTTTTTAATAAACACTGATTCTTAAAGTTAATGGCACTTTATTATATAGCGGCTAAAGAAGTAAACATTTACTGAAAACCGTCACAGGCAAATGTATTATAGCAAGTAAAAAGTATTTTTATGTTAAAGAAACTTTGCTTTCGTATTGAAGATAAGACACAAAAAATGGACAGAGACAAAATAATGAACTGTCAACGTCAACTGTCAAAGCTGTTAATGTCACCTTACCTTCTGCCAACATTGGCAAATAGGGATGTTCATGTTTGGCTGCGTCAGATGTTTTTCTTACCGGCAGGTAATTACATTACGGATATTTTTTATACAAAGGCAAGATGTATTTTTCTATTTATATGCGACTGGGCACTGTTTCGCCTCGTAAGAGATGGAATAAAATATAGAGAACCGACCGCCAAACTTCGCTACTCCGAGAATGACTTAAGGAAAATTCATCTTTCATCTGTGGTACTACAGCTACGGGTGAGCCTGGGCCTGATCCAGTAAACTTGTTCATTTTTGTCTATTTGGGGTCTTTTGCTTCCAGCGCTTGACGCCGATATTTTTAAGATCACGTTCGACGTCAACTAGGTATCTAAGTTTCGGCCTACTCGCGTTCTACGTTCATTAGGCTTATTTTCTAACAGGCATTTAAGAACTCTGCAATCGTCGCTGCGGGAAACATGTTCTGCCCAGCGCGATAGTCTAATTTTAATGACCTTGATAATGTTTGCCTCTTTATACATTTGGTACAGCTTGTGGTTGTATAGTGATTACTTAAAGATGATGTCTTTGAATAATACCCACCAACGGTATAGACTGCCAAGCGTGTTCTGTTCATTACTCTTGCTTTATACGTTTAATATATCCATCTTGGATTCGTTTAAATTTTTACTTAATTGACAAGAGGGTAATTTTATCTTTCATAAATTTTAGTTTCCTTAATATTTATTAATCCACAACTTGTTAAATGGGTTCAGGTAAATAGCTAACGAAAATAGTGTGTTATTTTAAAATTATATCCGTTGCGAAACGTAGGTCTTTCCGTTTAGGCTTATCAGATATTTCTTCTTAACGATAAGATCGATGTAACATTTCTACCAAATTTGAGCATCCTGGAGACTTATTTATAAAAAGATTGAACAGACTCAGGATATCCCCTCCCGCTGTGTTTAAAATAACTCGATGAGACAAACATAGGAAGATCGTAACTTTAGTGAATAAGCTTTTTCATGGTGTACGCGTCTTTGGTATAAAAACGACTGTCGTCAAATCACCGAAGTTTTAATTTAAAATTTGTTTTCTTTTTATCAACATGGCTAAAGTTAAATTAGCTATAAGAATTAGACCGTTTACTGAAAAGTTAGTGGATTATTTATGTTTAATCGAGATCAATATCTGTGTTGTTTTAATAAAAAATATTTTTCAGGGAACTTAAATCTGATAAAGATCGTATTGGGGTTGTGTGTGTAAGCGGAGAGAAAACAGTGACAATAACAAATATCAAAGTATGTAAAATGCATAATATTATGACAACTTAAACTATTTTAAGCGATTTCATTTTAACTAACAACGTTACATTTTATAATAACTCATAGCGTTATTACGATTTTGCCAATATTGACAAGAAAAACTTCAGTTCCATATGTGTATTTTTTTAACTTTTTAATAATTCGCTGTGTAATTCTTTATTACAACTTTGTTCAGGTAAATACATCAGGCGCCGGCGACAGCAGAGAGCGCGTGCGGCCTTACTATGCCGATTTTACTTTCGATAGCTCCTGCCAAAGAACAAATGAGGAGTATGCTACTCAAGAAAAGGTAAATATATTATCTTCATAGGATTTACAACAAGTAGAGTCTTTTAATTATTAGATCAAGAAAGACATAGCATTAATATTTTTTTAGGTCTTCGAAAGTATTGGCGAAGGAGTGCTGGCTAGTATGTCACAAGGCTTGTCTGCGTGCGTGCTTGCTTACGGCCAGAGTGCAACTGGCAAGACTTACACCATGATGGGAACAGATTACAATCCTGGTTTGGTACCAAGACTTTGTCGTGCTCTCGGCGATGACCAGCCCGTTGATATTAAAGTCAGGTAACAATTGATCATTTTTAAATCTTTTGCATCTGTTTTAATTGACTTTTAATTAAAAAAAAATAATTCGTTTAACGCAAAACATTGGAATGACTAAAAGATGGTATCTACAAAGAGTTAGGTAAGCTATAAATTTTTATTAACTTATTATTTAAAATTAAAAAATAATTGTGTTCATACTTATAAGCTGTTCATACATATAATGCTTCAGACTTTGAGGTAAGCAAAAAAAACATAATATATGTTACGTGTTGAATAAAACGATTACAGACGCCATAAAATTACCAATGTACGGCAATATGTAGATAGATCACCGGCATCGCGTGCGCTGCAACAATAACCATAGCGTCTTCACACTATATGCATTGTATTGCGAAAACAATTTACTTTTCTTTATCTTGTATTTTGAATATCAAACTATAGGTACACGATTCCTTAAATGTTATACGATCGCTGAATCTATTTTATTAAGGCATGGTAGGGCGCTTGTGGTCGACCGCTTTAAGTAAATTAAAAATGTGAAGATACCAGAACATTTCAGATCAACTTAATGGGATATTGGTTTGTCATTGGCAAAAAAATCATAGACAAGATATTTTCGCAATATATCATGCTCTAGCAGAGTGTTTTAAAAGTAAAAAAAAAACTCAACTAAGAAAAACCTTAGTGACATAAAAACATTGCTCGTTATTTAAAAATTGTTAAGTTTTTTTTCCCATTACTTTTTCTATTATACAAGCGTAGAACTTTAAATGAAAGTCTATAAAAAATAATCAACTGAGTAAAGCGAAAAACTTAGCCGTTTAAGAAATAAACGCTGACTGTTTTGTTTTTTTTAATCGATCAAAGTAGAATGAAGTAATAAACAGGGCATAAACTTTCCCCCAAGGTCAGTATGTCACGCAATTGCTTATCTTACCGATATCTTACATGGGTTTACAATCTATGTACCATATGTCGGTACCATTTTCATATGTATATTTATACAACATACGTAACATAAACAAACAGTAATGCGTATCAGTTTCGCCAAAGAACAAAACAAAATAACTTACTTCGTAATTTCTACCTATTTTTCGTATTTTTTCTTGGACTAGAATAAAAAAATGAAATGATTGTGATTTTAAGTATTACTCACATTATTTCCTTTAATTTCGTCTTGAATTGACAATTATTTTATTAGTTACTACGTGTATGTTTATTGCGTGCTCTATGTAATGTATCAAAAACAATTATAAAATAAATAAGTGTGAGGACCACAAGGTATAAATTAACACGTTTAGTAGTTATGTGACAGAAGGTGATATCCCAAAAGGTGGCGTGAGGATTGTGGTTGCCATGTCTAGTTGTTAGTAGGGCTTCAGACGGGCTCGGATCACGTGCCCTCATCGTTTCAGTCTTAGACGCGCCGCCCGCCCTACACTTGTTACCCGTGAAATAGTGAGTTTTAAAATTAAGAACATGAATATTTATTTAAAATTAAGGTTATCGAAGCGATGTTAATAATTAATTAATTTGATTTTGATTAAATTACATCAATTTAATTTCTTGGAATCAATTTTAAACTATTATACTTCCAACCGGTTTGTTAGCCTATGCTATCTAATGTTATAAGGAGATTTGTATGTATTGAATTAACTCAAAAACTACTGGGCCGCTTTTAAAAATTTTTTACCACTGAGAAACATAGGCTATGTTTTTTTCCATTTTTTTTAAAATGCTATTCGAACGAAGTAGCGAGCAACAGTTAGTGCTTAATATAAAATTATGTTTATTTTGATGTTACATTTTTCAGTTATAAAATACGATGTGAAAGACACGAATGACTTGGTTTATTGTTTATTGTGACAATAACGATGAGGTGTCGCCAGCCCTCACGAAATCGTCTGTTCTACGATTTATAATCCTTCAGTATTGTGTGTATTCATCTTTGTAAATGGTTACATAAGGCTTTGTTTGTTTTGATTACTGTTTTTTGTTTTTTTTTTTTAAATTGCAGAGTATGTCTGGTGAAAAATAAACAATATAAAATGGCGGCAAAAAGTGTACCTAAGCTATTTAAGTTAGTAGTATTTTATCCCGATAGTAGAATTAAGGGAAAATACTAATTAAGTCATGTTTGCTAACGCTAGACGAATTTGAATTTTTTTCTTGCCCTGTACTAAAAAGATATCCTTGGCTTTAAATTCGCTTTGCTGAAACAGTCACGTAAAAAAGGTGATTGGGCTTTTTTGACAGTCGATTTAAAAGTGACGTGTCAAAAGTTTTAATATCGAACACAAAGATGACAGCTAAGAATGATGTGCGCTTGTTATAATCTGTCCTCAATCCGCGTCGTAAATTAGACCAATTTAGGTAAACGGTCGTCAGCTTGTTAATTACTTTCTTGTAAAATTTCGAATAGAGCGCAAACACAAAGTTTAATCTTTAGAAGTTTATTAAATAGTCGTTTACGGATATTATTTCGCTCATTTATCAAATTAATTCAGTTTTGGTGGCAATTTAATTTGTATAACATTTTGCATTAATATGTGATTAATGTAATTTTCCTAGCTTTTATTAGTGTAGATAAAGATATTTGTCCTCTATTTGAAATATTTCGCAGAATAGCCTCCTTCATAAACGGAGTTATATACATAAAATGTATGTTTTATATTTTTAATTAGTATATTGCAGTGACCTTAAGGCTAACAGCATACGTGTCCGTTCGCGGCCAATTGTGAAACAGCCTAAGTGACATTCTGCGGCAAATCTAGTTTTTGTTACACAATTTTTCTCTTGGCAGGCTTGAGCTCGACTCGGACAAAGTCATTGTCGTTTGTCGAAATCAAGTAAACTTAACACAAATATAAATGACTAGTTGTTCCTCGCGACTTCGTCCGCGTGAAATTATGGAATAATAAGAAATGTAGTTTATGTTACAGTTAAATTACCTTTCGAATGATGAATGAATATTTAAAATCAGCCCAGTAGTTTTTAAGTGTATATACAAAAATACCTATACAATGTTTTTATAACATTAGTATAGATGTGGGTAGATAATTTTACATGTACCTACATAAGAAAAGAGCCTTCTATATCTAAAAGTCTTTAAAATCTGTGAAGTAGTAGTTTTTGAGTTTTGTTAACGATTTTTTTCATGCATGTTACAATTAGGAACTAGCTTTGCACTTCGCCTATCGAGCTATAAATGAGAAAAAGGTATTGTTCCAGTCTTTTACATCTTACTTCTTGCTAATATTAGGTATAAATGCGAAAGTTTAGATGGATGGATGTTTGTTAGAGTTTGTAGCCTAGACGGCTGAACCGATTTCGATGAAATTTGGTATGGATGTAGGGGATAGTCTTGAAGAACACTTAGGCTACTCGCTTTTTGTTTTTTTTTTTAATCCCACGCGGACGGAGTTGCAAGTGATATTTTTAGCATTGCACATGACAAATATATCTGTCTCTATAGGCAAAAGAGAAAACGAAGACTGTATTATCGTTATGTAATTTTATTTTTCACAACCCTATTATTAAAATTAAACAAAGAAATTGTCTTTATTTAAGGGTCAATATTTTTTTAATAACCATCACAAATAGAGGTCATCTGATTCAATATTGCCAATTTATCGGGTCATTGTTCAATGGCGTAACGTATTGTGTGGGTTGTTATTGTTACAAATATTTTCCATACGTATACAATTGTGATGTTAGTATGATAATTGGTTCGTTATTGGACGCTTGATTATAAAGTGATGAATTCTGATCACGTCTAGATGTGTTAGTTTATTTTAATTATAATGAAATACGAAAGTGACCAAGACATGTTAAATCGAGCATAATTTTTAATAAGGCGTAATAATTTTCAAAAAGTGTTTACACCATAATTTGTGTCTTTCTAACGGTGTTATTTTGTTGAAAACTGCATGTTAATGTACTATTTAATACAGTTTCCTGGAGATATACAACGAGCGAGTGCACGATTTATTGGCGGGTGACGTCATCCCAGCTGTGGACACCTTCGGCTCCTTGCCACGGCGCAAGGGGAACGCCCGCAAGGACTTGCGAGTCAGGGAACATCCTACCAAAGGACCCTACGTACAAAGTGAGTACTTGTAGTGTACCTTGTTTATAGACTGTACACTATATTAAAAATATAAGCTTTTGTGATCGAGAGATACAATCGCGAGAAAACGATACACTTCAAAATAAAAAGTCTGTAACATCCAATTTTAAGTTTTTTCAGGACAAAAAACTTTATTTATCTGCGGTCCGTCAGGTATTTGGTGCTAATAACGGAGTTTTTTAATTATTGCTTTATTTCTATCTGTTATTTTGATACTCCTGACTATTAGTAATCAATCGTCTATTTCAAATATGATACGACAAATGTGATCAGACTAGGGAACAGTGGTAGAGCCTACTTTAACATCTTCGCATGAATGGGTCGGCTCGCCCGGTGTAATACTGCGACCACACAGAAGACAGGCGTGAAATGGAAGTAATTATGCGTTTCGTCTGATAAGTATAGTGGCCTAACTTTAGCCCCTTTTCACTCCTTTTCTTATACGAATAAGATGGGAAGGAAACATTACAGAATAGTTTTTCGAACATAGTCAGTTGTCTATAGTGTTAGGTAGAGGACATAGAGTGGAGGACTTATGAACAGCTCCTCAAAGACTAGTTTACTGTGTAGATCAGGACCACCCCGGGATGGAAACGTTGGATTTAGAGATGCAGATGTATACGAAGGGTAAATAATCTCTTCATGTGCGTCTCCTCCTCCGTCGATGAAGGGTAGGCAATGCATCCGCTATTGTATATAAATAAAAAGACTACTGAGATGACGTAGTAACGACGACAACGTTACATCATTAAATGGGAAGACAAGTAGGCCGTTCACCTAATGTTACGTGTTACGCCTAACAATAACATAATGGCGTTACTT
>NW_013525180.1:1128941-1131897 GCF_000836215.1 Papilio polytes
AAGGAAGACTACGTACAACGATTACTGATTGTATCGACTTTCGCAAAAGACGCCTCAATGCTAAGTAAATGTGTGCAATGTTTATTTACATTTTTAAAAGATTAAAACTAGGCACAGCGGTCAGTATAGATATGGTATCCAATTAACTTTGACATAGAACTTATATTTCTATTATCCCTAAGGTTAAATCCTTGTAAGATATATTTACGATGTTCTTTAGAATCCTTACAAACAAGTCACTTTGTTTAATTGTAATTTTAAAAAGAATACGCTACGTTTGAAATTGTCTTTTTATTATCCGAATATAGTATATTCCATATACTTTTGTGACAGATGTTGGCACCTTTTTAATGCCTCGGAAATGGTCCATCATTTGCTTTTCCATGCGATTTTGTAATTTCACATTAGTTTTTTTATAAATATCAACAGACTCTTGGTCCGTACTCTTTTTTGCACTATTTATTTTAATTTGCGTTATTTCTTTTAGTAGAGGTAGACCTAGAAAGAGATGGATGTATGATGTGTATGTGTGATGTATGTATGTGGATGATGATGTGACATGATCAAGAAGGGAGTGATGACAGAGATGATGGATGATAGAGTTATTTGGATTACGAAAACCCGGTGCGCCGACCCTACGGTAGTAGGATAAGGCAGGAGAGATGATCTTATTTTTTTAAATACAAAACCTCCACATTAGTTGATTTCCAACTATTAGACACCAAGTATCACCTCAATGAAGACTGTACTGCTTATCATGAATTGGTTAGACCTCCGTCGCGTGTGCGTGCGCGACGTGGACGCTCTGTTGTCGCTGGTGTGCGAGGGCGCAAAGCGGCGGCGCACGGCGGCCACGCGGCGCAACCCTGTCTCCTCGCGCTCACACGCCTTGCTGCAGCTCACCACGCCACGAGCCACGCTACATTTAGCTGATTTAGCTGGCAGGTGGGACAAATCACTTTTTGCCATATCAATTAACATCGTATAATTTTGTCCAAACTCTTGTTTATTCCTAATTGGTTTTGGTGATCATAATATTTTCAAAGCTAAATTTTTCGTAGAGTCAATTGATCATAAAAGATTTTGAACACTGAACAATCCTTTGCCGTATATAGGTAAACTTATCTATACTAATATTATAAAGAGGATAGTTTTATATTTCTGTATGTATTGTTTATATTTATAACAAGTGAAAAAATATTCAGCCGATTACAAAAATTCTTTCACCATTAGAAAGGATAGTACGTTATCGCTGGGTAACATAGGGTTTATTTTTTAATTTCATATGGTCGTTGTTGCGAGCCACACTTTGTCAACTATAATCATATTTCAGTGAAAAAGCAAGCTGGGAGGGTTGTGGCGGAGGACGACAAAAGGAAGGGGCAAACATTAATAAATCTTTAGTTGCACTCAGTAATGTTATTTCAGCGCTAGGTAAGTAATCTATATCTATACTTTTATATCTACAATGTCTATACTAATAGTATATAAAAACTACTGGTCTTATTTCAAAAAATCATTCAACATGAGAAAGGTAATTTATCTGTGAGTAATGTAGGCTAATTAATTTCACGTGGGTGAAGTAGCAAGCAACAGCTAGTCTATAAGTAAATAGGTAACTTAAGAGAAAGAGTGCCGTTTATCTTATCTTGGTTCCAGTGAACGGTGGAAATGGAAGAAGTAAATTCGTGCCGTATCGAGACTCTGCACTAACGTGGCTATTGAAAGACTGTTTTACCGGCGGCGGCAGCATTTTTATTATTGCTAGTGAGTTCATAATCCTACTTCTTACTTATAATATTGCAAATGGGAAGGTTTAGATGGATAGATTTGTTAGACTTAGTCTAAACGGCTGAACGGATCTCGATGGTATTTGGCATAGATCATAGTCTGGACGAGCACATAGGCTACTCACTTTAGATTTATTTTAATTCCATGCGAACGGAGTCGGGAGTTCAAGCTTTAGTATTTTATTTACTCGTCATTTATTAACCTAAGGTTAGATGTAATTAACTTATATCTAGTTAACATTCAACAAGGGCGATTAATTTCTAACCCGTTTGCCGGACAAACGCTCCGCGTTATGTCATGGTCAAACGAGATTTATTTTTACAAATCTTATAAAAGATCTGCATTCAATAGATTTTATTTCTTCATATACATAGAGTATTAGTAAGTTCCTGACAAACGCCACTACGAGCGTTGATACAGGTTAAGTCTTGAGGGGTAGTTAGCATTAACTAATATTAATTCGAAGTATTTTTGTGGTGTGGGGAGAGGGATGGCAGTCCGCGTTCAATTCTGGAAATAACACAGAAATCGGGCATAATTTCTTTAGGTATTTTTTTTTAAATAGAGTTTAGTGGACCGTAAATTCGCATTTAATTTTTTCTAGCATTATCTATTACTTATTACTTTTATGCCTAGAACAATCTATCAGTATAATCGCATTTAAAACTATGATGTTTGGTTCCTTGAACTTAAATTTGATTTTTTATATGCTTTCATACAATACAGACGATACTACTATCTTTACTGTCAAGGTCTTTATGATTGAAAGCGCATGAATTTGTGTAATCACATTGATTACTCATTGAAAAAATGAATAATAATGTGTTATAATGATCGTAACATTACACAAGGTTATTGTACTTCGCGATTGATGCAGTGATTTTAACGCTTGTCAAAGATGTTCAACCAAACGATCTCTATACAATTTTACTCTTTTAAAGTATTTTTAATATTCATTTTCAATCAGTTTTTATAAATTTAGACGATCTAAGTATCGTAACAGCAATCGAAAACTGATTGAGATTTCCCGCTTTTGTTTCTTATAACGAAGATCTTCAGATCAATTACTGAGTTTTATCATAACTTTATTTTTGTTTGGACAATAATTAATTTAACAGCACTAATTAAACCGGCAGAGGTAGACCTAAAAAGAGATGGATGGATT
>NW_013525180.1:1132099-1137185 GCF_000836215.1 Papilio polytes
CCTGCAAGCACAACTCAACCAATTGCTCGCAGAACTCATTAGACATCATATAAGATATGTAAGTTATATTATGTAAGTATAAATTGAATGTCTACTTATGTAAAATTTTTATACTCCATGTCGTCGACATTTTTTGTTTCAGATACCGGAATCTGGAAAAATATCATACTATGATGATCACTGGAAATTAAATACAAATATTAACAACGATAAATCGGAAAAAGAAGCAAAAATAGGCAACATAATGAATACGTCACATCCGAAAAATGAAGCTCGAAATTCGGAATCCACTAATTCATTAGTAGCGAGTGTATCTTCGGATGTTCCAAACAATTTGGACAATAAAATTAAAGTAAATAAAGAAATCCATAAAGAAGTAGACAAATTGTTTGGGCCTTTGTTGGAAAGAACACAAAGCGGTAGTGTTTTGGATATTTCGCCACTAAAACATAAGAAAAGACAGTACTGTTCCGAAGAAGTGTTGCCAGTTAACATACTACATAATGAAAATAATGAACAATTTTACGATTCCTCCCAACACCATAGCGATCAAAAAGAAGAAATAAAACATGAACAACACAAGAATTCACCAGTTTCGATTTTGTATGATAACCAAAGAGCTGAAATTATAGCATCTGTCACAGAAAGATTGTATTCGAAATTTAAAAAAGATGCTGCAGCTAACAAATTGGATACCCCAGTAGATAAAAAGATTACGCAACCGTTAAGTGAATTAAAGATTTGTAGCAATGCTCGTCAGCGCCTTTTAGAATTGAGTCAAAAAGCAATTAGAAACAAGAAAAGAATAGGCATACCAGCGCACACACAAACAAGACGAGTTGTAATTCGAGTTAAAGATCAAGGAATTAGTGCTCAAACTGATCTTGCACCGTTTATAATTCTCAAAAAAGATACAAAAATATTCTATAAGGATGCTGCCACAGAAACTATTCCTATGACACCGAGGTGCAAAGACGTTGCAAGCGGAGACGGATCTTTGAATTTCCAAGATAAATCCACAACAATGGAATTAAGAAATATAGCGAAAAAACATAGTACTGTTATGACAGACATTATATTGAAAAGAAATATATGTACTCAAACTCAAATTTTACCGCATTCAAGAAGGAGAAAAAGAGCGTCAGCGTGTACAAAATTGCACAAAAAGCGTAAAGATGGCAAACAAACAAAGGATAGTTGTGTAATTCCTTCAGTGATTAATATAAACATTTCACCTGTCTGTTCATTTGATTCTGATTCATTAAATTCAAGTGAAAAATCAGACAATGAATCGACTCAAAATAAAAGTGAGAATTTGGACACCACTCCAGATCTTTTGACAAATCATAATAAAGACATTGTTGAAGAAGTTAAAATAAGTAAAACTGATTTATTAAATTCTGAAAAAGCTACAAATGTAAATGATGATGTTATTTTAACTACTGAGGTTTTTGATAATATTTCTCTCGAAGACTTCCCAGACGAGGAATTACCTTTACCCAGAGTGACAGTGGACACTACGCGGGTTTACGATGATAACGATATTAAAAATTTAATTTTGGGACGAGATGTAAATACGTATCCTTACAATATTGCACTTTCACCAAACAAAAATAAAGAAGTGAAAAGGGTTATTAAGTTTAAAGATTCAAAAGGCGAAAACTTTAACGAATGTGACAAGACAAGATTTAAAAAGGATAATGTTGACAGAAATTATTTTTTGGATCCTTATTCTGATTCTTCAGACTCAACAAGATTTGAGTCGGATTCGTTTGTTTGGAATAAAGGTAATAAGGATATGTGCAAAAATAAACCTAATTACAGTATTAAACATGGTAATATTTGTAACCATTGGCTTGATTTTGATTCCGATTTAGACTTGGATATTAAAACAACTGGTGCAGAACAAAATACTACCAGCAAAAGAGGCAAATATTGGACTTGGCAGAGTGGGAACAAAACAAATCGGTTGATAAAAGAAACAAATGCAAAATATAAGGACAATTTTGGAAATATCCGAAATAAAATAATTGAGACCTGTAGCGGTTTAGAAACTGCAGCTTCTGATTATGAGAGATATTTGGATAGATATTATGACGATCACAAAATACGAAGTCCTACTGAATATTTGCAATATCTTGTAAACTTGAGAAGGGAAGTAGTTAGAGAATCACTTACTTGCAGTACGGATACAATATCTTCTGACTGTCATGATGCTTCGACTTTATAAATGTTATTGAAGTACTGGAACTAACCAGAATCAATAAAAAAATGTTTTATTATAGTATATATCATATATTTGTGTTTGTGTGGCTCGGATTTGAGTTTTTGATTTCGAATAATTAGCATTGATACAAATTATTATTTAAGAAAAGTAATAACAATTTCAATATTGTAATTAATGGAAATTATTTCCATTTTATTAATTTAGTAAGAATTAAAGTTGTAACTAAGCAAAATTAGCAGTTTTTATTTGTTTTGTCTGTTAAAAATAAAATATGAATTGTGTTTTAATGACATATAATTAAAAAAGTGCCTATTATATAATAGTTATAAATATAAACAATTTTATTATTACATGTAATACATAGGTACTAATAGTAAGAAGAAATAATCCTTACCGCGACGAAGTTTCGAACAATGTGCTTTGTGTATGTGATGTTTCTTGGTTTTAACCAAATAATGTTTTTTCTACATAAAAAATAGTAGTATCTATCTGTGTATACTCACACTGTAAGAAATTATTACAATATTTGTCTTCGAGATAATTGTTTTAATGTAATCATGTGTATAATTTTGTAATATTTGGAAAATGAACAGACAATGTTTTTACGATTTATTTCTTTGTTGATTATTCTAAAAGAATCGTATGCTAATTAAATGTAATATTGTGAATGTACAGGATATCGAATGTTGCAAATATTTAAAAAATATCTTAAGACAACTTGGAACATTGTAAAAAAATTTTTAGACTGAATTATGACGCGATTCTTGCAATGTTTGGGTATTACGGAAATAGGAAAGAACTAATTTTGGTTTAGTAAAGAACAACATAGCGCTGTAATTTCGCTTAAAAAATAACTAAGCATTTCTAAATTTCAGATATGACAGTACTTTTTTAAGAATTATCGTAGTTGTAAATAGCCCAATGCTTTTTAATACGAGAATTATTTTTATATCCTTGTAAATGAAAAATAAGCTTTAATAATATTGTGTTTTATTATAGAAAAACAAACTGAAATGATTCAAAATACGAGGAAAATTTAATGTAATTTTTATATCTCCGTCATTAATCGATAGTAATACCGCGATAGCTTTTTCTTCCGTATTTCATCCTTAATGTTCGTAATGCGACAATCGGGAAATTACCTCTCAGTATTGAATTTGTGTATATATTTATCACAATTTATAAAAGTCTTCATTCCGTAGTAATTCTAAAACCTAGACGGACATTGTAATAACGAGTTTGTGCACTGCTCATACTTGACCGATTTGTTAGCAATTTTCGCAGATTTGTACATTCAACATTCTTGGAGATTATTTATGCGAATAGGATAAAATTTTTATTTGTATATAATGGTCAAGTTCTATTAAATCGAGAAGGGATTTTACGTTGACAAATATTTAAAACAAAGTTGAGGTTTAATTTTGACCTTAAACTCTTGTATTTTGAAATCGACAATCTCGTAGCCGCCTAGTTGGCTCGATTCAATTCATGTAAGCGGACGGTTTTGAATAAATGCAATTTAGAATCGCGCGAAAGTTTAAGTGATTGGAAATTTTGTGGATTGAAAACTAATAAAATGGATTTGCTAATTTTAAAACTATTGACCAAAGAATTTTTACTTTTAATTACGACTTTAACAGTATTACTTTACGTATGGTTTCAATATCAATATACGTATTGGAAGAAGCGAGGTGTGGTTGGGCCTAAGCCAGTGGCGCCTTTCGGTAATGTGAGGGACGTGATTGCTCGTAAAGCGCAATTTTTCCAACCCTATTGTGACAATTATTTTAAATATAAACATTTGCCGTACATCGGAATGTATTGTTTCCATCGGCCAGTGTTGTGTGTGATAGACCCAGATGTAATGAAACACATATTGATAAAAGATTTCGATCATTTTCAATCTCACGGGATATTTTCCGGCGGCGTCGGCGATCCGATCGCCGGCCATTTATTCAACCAACATGGCAGTACATGGAAGAATTTAAGAGTTAAAATGTCGCCGTCGTTTTCAACTAGCAGGTTTAAAACTATGTATCCGTTTGTTGAGAATATCGCGAACGATGCTTTGGCTTATGCGGATACTTATCACGACAGTGGGAAATCATTGAATTTTTCGAAGTTCTACGAGACTTATACGATGGAAATTATTGGAAGCGTTGGCTTTGGTGTTGAGTGTAATGGCTTCAAGAATCCGAATTCGGAGTTCTATGTTCGTGGACACGAGTACTTCAATCCGCAAACTTTGTACTGGTAAGTGAGCGGCACAAACGCAGTATATAATTTGTTATACAGAAAACTTTAAGACAGCAAAACAATGTCACGGTCGGGGGTTCGAATTCCGACACTCGATTATTGACGTGAACCATATTTTAGCACTACCTTTGGAATGGTTAAAAGAAATATTGGTAAATAAATAAATCAACAAAAATCTTCTAAGATTTTGTAAAATAATAAAAAACAGTGCCTTCATTTGATTTGTAAACACCGTGTTTTATTTGCAAAAAGGTAAACGTAACTTTGTAAATTTTGAATTCAATTCTCAGAAGTACAATTACGTAAAATTTAAAGTGTGGAACGCTTCGTAAAGTAACAACTACATTTTATACTAATGATTTTCCATAGTATCGTTACCCTTCTTTATTTAGAGAGTGAGTTAACTCGACGTATCTGCCAGATAAGGGTTTATTCTCATTACTTTTAAGCCCTAAACGTAACCAGCGACCTATACAACCAATATTTCCGACCCAAGTTTGTTTACATTATTCTTTTAATTTGCAGGACGTTAGTTCGTGCATTGGCATTTCTTGCACCGGATCTGTTCAATAAACTGAAAATCAAACGGATCCATCCGGACAT
>NW_013525180.1:1138170-1148925 GCF_000836215.1 Papilio polytes
TATTCCCGGAACCGGACAAATTTGATCCAGAGAGATTTTCCCCGGAGAATAAAGCAAAAAGACACCCCTGCCATTGGATGCCGTTCGGTGAGGGTCCCCGAAAATGTCTAGGTATGTAAAATTATAAATATTTAACTTCTCTCTAAAGTCGTAAGCCACGTCTAGATTCTTACTTGGGACTTTTTGTTCCCGTTTGTCATGAACTGTACATGACACACTTTAGATAAGCAAAAGCACTTCAACAAGTATTTCCTGAATACATAATTATGACTGTAGCATAAAATAAAAATGATCATTTACTTGTCAGCATATTTTTCCGTTCCATTTGCAGAAATACACACTAACAAGGTTTTAGAATATAGCTGATTATTTATATATTCCTAACAATTCTATTAGCATATTTGAGACGTTGAGTTGTAATTGATGTAATAATATTTTAGGTCTGCGTCAAGGGTACGTGGAGTCGAAGCTCGCGCTCGTCAAATTGTTGCACAAGTACGAGTTGATATTGGACGAGAGGACGTCGGTGCCGATGAAGATCAAGGCCTCAGCGCTCGCCTGCGTGCCTGATGGCGGAGTTTGGATTAAGCTTAGGAAATTGGAAGCGTAAGCAATAGATTTGCATAATTCTATAGCAAATATTTGATCAAACGATGGAACGGTTGGAATTTTGTCACATACACATAGCGAAGCCGAACAAGATTATTTTCTTTTGTTGAGTTACAAATATATTTTAATTTCGAGACAAAGTAAATATCGATTACGGGATGTGAAAATGGAATTTGCTTATTTATTTTATACGAATAGTTATTTTGTATTAGAAAACTGTCAGGCGTTAGTTTACTCATTTCATCGTTAATTCGATCATTAGTAAGTTAAGTCTGTATATTTTTTAAGTAAGAGGATAAGTTAGTTGCCTTGATTTTCGGTCCTATACAATGTAGAGTCTTCATATATTAGCGATATCACTTTTAAATTCGGTGTTTAAATAGTGTTTATTGTTCTTTGTTAATAATTAATTGAATTATTGTGATATTCTTGTACTCGTAGTCAAGGGAATTGTAAATATAGATTTTTATAGTAATTGTGTTTGCTGTTTTATTCCTGTTTGTTAAGATGTTACACTCTTAAGATACGCAGTATGGCTTAGACGTAAGATATTGTATAAGGAATTGATTACAAGTTACGATTATACTTTAAGATAAAGAAATAGTATTTATTTAAAACATAAACTGGCACACAAATTGTCACTAAAACTCAAAAAATAATATAGATTAATCTTGTTTTTCTTTTTTCTTAGGTTTTACCTCTTCTTTTTGCTCGTTAACTAAAGCCGAGCTTGTACCTGGATCTTCAGTTTCCTGTTTCTCTTCTCTTTTGTTATCATCAGCCACTTCAATCTTTTCAGATACTTCTTCTTGTTTTTGCTCTATTTTTTTCTTATCTAACATTTCTTGCAAATCTGGTGTAATATTCAGTACCGAGACGAAACTTTCTTCACTAAAGGGAGTAATAAGGCGTTCGGATTGGATTTGGTCTAAAGTTTTATCCAAGTATTGGTTTATATTTCTTTTTATCTCACTGAATATCTCTTCTTCTTCATGAAGGTCTATAGATAAATATTCTTGAGATTCTCCAGGTGATTGATGTTCTTCAGCTTGTGATTTTATCCTTTCTTGTCCGTATTGCCTAATAATTAAAGAGGCAGACTCGTCGTCGTCTAAGCTCGAAGATGATTCGTTTAACGATGGGTTTAAATTTATCGTGTCTAATATATCGTAGAGGAAATCAACAATAAAATGTTTTTCTTTAGAAATACCTTTATATGCGGTTCGTCTATGTAACTTACTTTGTTCCTCGGCAACTAAAGATGTTTCAGATTTATATTGAGGTCGTTTGGAAATGTATAAAGTCTCGCCATCTGGGCTTCTAGAACCAAAAGGCCTTTTGAAATGAACTCTAGTTACGCTGTAAGATAGACTGTAATCTTTGGTATCCTTAAAATCGGGAGTAACTGTTCGCACGTGTCTCTCATATCGTTGCTATAAGAAATCAAAAATATCACTAACAAAGATTGTCTGAGTTCCATTATTTTGTTTACAATTTCAGAAAAAACTTCTTCATTTCTTCTGTCTTTTTCAGTTCTATGATCTACTATTAAATTTTAGTAAGTTAAAAGTGTGCGTACCAGCATCTTGTCGATATCACCCTGTAGGTGTGTTGTCACGCGCACGAGGTGGAAATCTACAGCGAGGATGACACGGACGAGCGCCAGCAGCGCAGACAGCAACCAGCAGGCGGTATGCAACCAGGCTGCCGCCACTGTCAGCTGCGTCGCCTGGTATACGCCGCGGATACGACGCTCATATGCTAACGTTGCCACGTTCACTGTGTACGTGCACCTACAAAATAGCTCTTAATATGTTCCTACTGCACGACGCTAGATAGCAGTTGTACTTACGTAGTACTTCCTGTGATCTCGCCCAGCTTGAGACAGAGTTCATCGAGACCCATATGGGTGACAGCGGATGCGTACACACAGAGGCTGCCCATCAGCAAAGAGAACACGAAAACGGGAGGCAGCACTCGCCATGGTCTCTGTAAACTGGGTTAGTGAAATTTTATAGCAATGTGATAATATTTTAGTTTAAGCAACCTGATTGTTTCTAGTTTTTTTTCTTATTAAGCAAGACTAGTTGTGTTTACGCAACTACACAAAATGCCTCGTATTAGATGAGGTGGCAAAAATATATGATTTTTGTCTTTGCGTACCCGGTAAGGGTGCGGCTGCTAGCTGAGCACATGAGGAACATGGTGGTCCACACGAGACCAAAGATCCCGGAGACCAGCGGCACATATGTGGGCAGGTAACATGCACTCTTGTCTATCCATTGCGTGCTCAGAAAATCCACGGGCAGCACTGAGAAACATCCGAAAAAGACTTTGTAACGTTTGAAAGTTAAAGTGTAAATTGAATATAGTTTCGTCATTTAAGTAATTTTTGTTTGAATATTTTAAATGCAAAAGTACTGTGTAACCTGTATTTAAAAACTAGATATGAAAATAACTCAAGATCTTACTTTCCGCCATCTTTTCGTCAGGAATGAATTCATAAATAAGGTTGTGCCTCAGAGAAGTCAGTGAGAGTAGCTTCGGGAAGAGGACGCACTTCTCATCGAAGAGATACATAATCATGTGAAAGCAGAACGTGCAGAAAGATCCGAATACAAAAGCCATGAAGAATAGTAACAAGTGAGCACCTGAAAATGGTATTTGAATTAAGACATCGATCAAGACAGTGAGATATCACACGAGTGTTCCACTGGTTCAAGAGTCAATGAAATGTAATTTAGTTCTCTTATGATCTCATATACCATACGGCTTGATCGATTTCACGAATCTACTATCTGTCATTTTATTCCTATTATTTGCTAGAATGTCTTGAATACTTTTGATATTGTAAATCAATTTTCTCTTATAAACCCCACTCTTATTACCTTTCCAAGCTCCGTTCACTTCAGCCTCAGTTTTTTCAATTAACTTAAATTCTTCGTAAAGTTTGATCTTCTCCATCTTATACTTAGCTTGACTTGCTAGATTTTATAATAACAGTTTTTTTAAAGTACAGAATAATTGTATCGAATTTGATAAATGAAATGTCAAAGCAATAATTACAGTTTATGAAAAATCTAAACATGCATAAAGAATTTAAGGTACAGTCTTTTTTAGGTTTTCAATTTCGCTAACTTTATTTTTTTACTGCATTCTTGATTATACCTTAAATGTATTTGTTCTTTTTGTTGTGAATTGTGTAGTTTATGAAAGTAACATAAGGAAGAGTAGACAACCAGCTTCTCCTAAGGTTTACTTTCATAGTAGGGGAAGGAGAAGTAGAAGGAGACAAGGAAAAGTCGTCCTACATTCATTATTACACATTGCAGATCCTAAAATCATGTTTGTATTTATAATTCTAGTTATTAAACTCAAATACTGTTTGAATTGTTCAAGTACGGTCTTATCACTCTTTACTTTCCGCTGTAGTTAAGATTTCGTTCTGGTCCAAATATTATATGTTTATGTTACGATTTGCTCAATTCAAAATAATTAAGATATTAAGAAATAGACAATGGAGGCAATTTATTTGTGGACTGTTTTTTTGATTGACTTCCCAAAAGACGTAGGTATTCAAAATTCGTCTGAATGTTTTTTTTAGAAATCGTATTCTATGAATCAAAAAAGAAAAAAAGTAAGTCTTTAAAAGAGTTGTTACCTGGCTTAGAGTTGGACTTAAATATAATTAACTAATGCTTGTTTTAGAATAAAAACCATTTTGTGCTTGGAGAAAGACTCCGGACCTTGTCATGCGCGATACACACTTGGTCAGTACAATAATTGGTACTGGCACAATATGGACGCTAACTGACGCCAGTCAGTCCATATAATCTATGACTGGCCAACGCAATTGTCCAAATGTATTGACCATGTATGAACCTCGTATCAGAAATTGTTGAATTAGCTTAAAAAAAGGAACATTGGATAATGTAAACATTTTCACTAGTTAGCTGGCGCACGGCGGGTATATGAGGAATTCGTAGTCGTATAGTAACCGTTGTGGGTCCGCTGCGGTCACGTGATTCAGTTATTAATGGAACATAGGGATGTTACGCAATGTCTAAGGTTTTGGTGAATATCGATAATTTGTTGTAATATCGATAGAAAATTTCGATGATGACATAATTTATTGATAGGAATTTGGTTTAGCCAGCACACAAAATGATTAAATAAATTTCATTCACAACATTTATAAGTCGTAGGACGTTTACAGCACGTTTTACGATTTAACATTTGTTTTTGTTTTCGAAATAAACTGAGAATTAGAAGGTTTTCAATTTCACTATCTTGAAGTACAGCGGGTAGATAAAATGCTTATAAATAAGCTAAGAATTTAGGTAAGAACAAGAGCCTAATTTATCTTGGTTATATCAGATAATATCGTAATATACAATGTTATTTTGTTAACGAGAGATCGAAGCTTTGCGAGATGTGTATATTTTATACTTTATCGATAAAAATGTTGATAAGTGAAGTACATCATTATTATCAAGTATTCAAGTGGCGGCTGTCCACTTGTTATGATGTGATTAAAGTATCGCGGGTCAAGATATCGTTTGTCAACAAACTAATATAAGAATTATGGTTAAATAATAGTGTTAGTAACAATGCTGAACGCTTTCTTAATAAGTTTTATTTTATTCTCCATTCAAATTACAAGTTTAAAATGTGAAGTTAAAAGAA
This sequence comes from Papilio polytes, assembly GCF_000836215.1. Classification (NCBI taxonomy): domain Eukaryota; kingdom Metazoa; phylum Arthropoda; class Insecta; order Lepidoptera; family Papilionidae; genus Papilio; species Papilio polytes. The sequence continues at coordinate 1,143,466 of NW_013525180.1, forward strand.
TCGATCTCGCGTCGAAACGTGTTAATTGGACCCTGAGCAATAATAAAAGTAAGTACATATTTGTAATTGTAATGTAATTATCTTTAAGAATTTGTATATTTTGCAGTGTAGGTAAATACGAATAAAATGAACGATATCTTACATTAACAATGTTCTGTTTAATTCGCCGTAGTAAATGTTAGATATTTAACAGTTATAATAATTACTTAACTATACAAAGTTTGGGTAAGGTTTTAAAAAATAGATTAAAAAAAACAGATCCGAAGGTCGCAATAGCATGCAACGTGTAATGAGAAACATTTTGGTGGTGTGTTGTAGCGCAGGTATCTGCCAAAGTCCCTGGTGGGGTGTACTCCGACTTGCAGAGGGCTGGTATCATCGGCGATATACTATCCGGCTTCAATGATGTCCAGACGCGTTGGGTGGCGTATGATACATGGACGTATAAGGCAGATTTCCAAGGTATGAGTACACCGAATACCTGGTGCAATATCTATTCCTTTTTCAAATCTCGGAAACTATAAATATGTGTGATCCTCAAATTAAATTACTTTCTTAATAGATTTGTAATACCGGTTTTTTTATTTGACTGCTGTTGCTCGCACTTCGCCCTCTTGAAATTAAAAAATATAGCCTATGTTACTCATAGATAACTTTTCTAACGATGTATTTTTTTTTAAAACAAGCCAAGTAATTTTTGAGTTATTTCAATACATACAAAAATACAAATCTTTCCTCTTTATTACATTAGTATAGATATTTGACACGTTAATGTATCCTTTATGTTTCAGTTTCCGAAAAAGATGTCCGATTTCCAGTGGCTAATTTGGTGTTCGAAGGAGTTGATACAATTGCGTTTGTTGAGCTGAATGATGTTCCCATCGGGACCACACAAAATATGTTCGTTAGATATGTTTTTGACGTTAAAGAACACATAAAGGTATGTAATTTACTTTTAAAATGTGAAAAATATTCCTTCCATCATCGTTATACAGATTGCTTATTGCTGACTGATTGTTGCACTCTATATGTAATGCATAATCTTTTCAGATCGGTTTGAACGAATTAAAAGTGACATTTGAATCTCCTGTATACGCAGCTGAGAATCGTTCCGCGAAACACTTCACAGCGCCCGCCTGCGTGCCTGACGAATACAATGGTGAATGTCACGCGAATCAGCTTCGAAAGATGCAGGCTTCGTTCAGCTGGGACTGGGGACCAGCGTTCCCATCAGTTGGACTATGGTAAGGTTGCATTGCTGCTACATACTTCAAATTAAAATCTATTCTATAAGAAACTCTAAGGAGCGTTAAACACAAAGCAATCTGACCTGGCATTGATGCGGGGTATGTTATAACGTCTGCGTTAAATTATGTTTGTGGCTTTAAATTATGGTGACATGGAGTGGTGTCTCAAGATGATAAACTCAAACGTTGCACGTTGAAGTCATATTTCAAAATCTTTGAAAGCACCAATTTTATAGGCTTTACGTGTACGCAGAGTTATTTATTTATTTTATAAGTAAGTTCTCCAGCGCCTTAAAGATAAGATTCTAAAGCTTATGTTTAAAATTAATATATGCACTTTATCAAATAACATTGATAGTCAATATGGTTTCGTCATATAAGTTGCAAAACTCAAGTCACCGACTGAGTAGGCCACAAACTTGACCACTGACCTTGACACTTAAAGGGTAAATAATAATGTTTTCGAATTATTAATATCTATCTATATATATAATCAAATTGAAGTGTCTGTTTGTTACATCAAAAGAACAATTCCAGATTCCGGGAAGATTTATTTGCGTTGCTAATAACGAAAATCGCATTAAAAAAAACAGCTGGTCCGATTTTTACCGGACTTTCACTGAAAGGTAGCTGACATAGACGGGCATATTATAGGCTTTTTATCCCAGAAAGAGCTACGGTTCCTGAGGGATACACTGATTTCATTTTTGTCATTTCACGCGTCCGAAGTTGCTGGCAACAGCTAGTCATCTATAATATTCCAAACGGAGTTTTTGTTCACAGATAGAATGCTATTATAAACTTATCTTTCAGGAAGCCAGTATATATAGAACTTTACGACACAGCTATAATACGTTCTCTAACAACGCATACAGAACAAAACGATCAGCATTGGTACTTGAAAATACTCGCTCATTTGGAGTCAGGGATCAGATCCAAGCGTATAGAAGGATACATCAGTGCGGAGCTATTCGTGGAAGGACATCAGTCTTTGAAAGTTGCCAGAGAAATCGCCATAGTGACAAGACATGATGGAACTGCCGAAGTTGAATTAAACATGACTGTACATAGTGTAAGTAAAGTAGCTTTGAATTATTTATACTTTTCTTATTATTTTACGGCTCTTACTCACGTTTACTTTTTTCGGTGATGGCACCGACCACTTTCAGACCCTGCGGGGGTCCTTCTTCAAGGCAAGGGTTAATGGTGTGGTAATCGAATCATATCTATTATCAACAACTTTTAAAACTATTTTTGTATATTTTTATTTACCAGTGAATTTCCTGGAACACTTTTAGGAAACTTAATAACAAGTTTTTTTTATAAATACGATAATCTTTATTATTCTTTTTTAATGGTGGTCGAATATTTATCGACTAAAGTAAAAGACGATTGTAACAGAGGTTTTTTAAAAGATTATAATTTTCAGAACGTTGTCAGTCTTTGGTGGCCCAATGGTTTTGGTGATCAACCATTGTATGATCTCAGAGTTTCTTTAACCACCTTTAAGAATGGCAATGAAGTTAGTAACAAACATATTAGAATCGGTTTCCGATCATTGGAGCTAATTGAAGAAGATGCTTCAAAAATTTTGGGTAAGCATAAAGAGATCAATAACTAACGTCAAAGAATAAAAATCTAGTTTGAGAAGAATGATGTAATCATAAATCAGAGAGAAAAGACTGTTTACATTGATTCCACTGTAATTAAAAAAAAAGTGAGTAGCCTATATGACAGCCTATTATACAAACTACGCTCTACGTCTATGCCAAATTTCATCAAAATCCATTCAGCCTTTTAGGTTACAAACTCTAACAACCATCCATCCATCTAAACTTTCGCATTTTATTATATTAGTGAGAAGTAAGATTGTCGTAACTCTGCAATTATTTCAGGCAACACAACGGCTGGGAAAGGGCTCACGTTTTATTTCAAAGTTAACGGTTATCCAATATTTATGAAAGGATCTAATTGGATACCTGCAAATATTCTTCCAGAAATTGGATACGACAAAAGTACAGGTGTGTAATAGGACAAGCATTTTACTCTTCTAGGTAAAATAAGGTTAGTACGGGCTGTATACTTTTTTGTTTTCAGTGGACGAATTATTAACAGCCGCTCGCGTCACTCACATGGCAATGCTACGGGTTTGGGGAGGAGGTGTCTACGAATCCGATTACTTCTATGAACGGTGTGATCAATTGGGTATCTTAATTTGGCAGGATTTCCTCTTCGCGTGTTCAATGTATCCTACAGATCCTAAATATCTTGAGTAAGAACCAAGCCTAAAGCTAAATTCTATTAAGTTAGTAATTAATTACTACTGTAATGTAAAATGGTCTTTATTCCAGTAACGTGAAGGTTGAAATCGAACAAACAGTTATCCGTCTCCAACACCATCCGTCCATTGCCGTCTGGGCCGGCAATAATGAAAATGAAGTTGCTCTCAGAGGCAACTGGTACAATACTCTATCACAATTCAATAAATACAGAGACGAGTATATAAAATTATATGTTAATACCATAAAGCCTATAGTCGAGATCTGGGATCCTAGTAGACGTTATCTCGTTTCAAGTCCATCAAATGGTTTAGAATCTGAACAAGAAGGGTATATAGCAAAGAACCCATATGACTCTAACTACGGTGATACTCATTACTATAATTATTTATCTGATAATTGGGACAAAAATATATACCCAGATACTCGTTTCGCTTCCGAATATGGCTTTCAATCTCTCCCTTCTTTAAAAACAATGGCAACTGCAACAAAAAATATAGAAGATTACCATGTGAACAGTTCTTATTCCAAACATAGACAGCACAGTCCTAACGGTTATGATTTTATAACTGATCAAATGAATAGGCATTTGAAATTGGATGTAAACGACCCGAAACATTTTGAAAAATTCGTCTATTACAGTCAGGTACGTTAGAGGACGCGCGGGACCCTATCTGAATTTTATTTAAGTCTACAAATGAATATATTTTTATGTTTTTTTTAGATATCCCAAGCAATGTCAATTAAAGCAGAGACTGAATTCTATAGACAAAGTCAAGCAGATTGGTACACGATGGGCGCTCTATATTGGCAACTAAATGACGTCTGGCAAGCGCCCTCCTGGTCAAGTATAGGTAAATATGGTGAATTTTACAGTTGAACTAAGCATACTATTCTTTATAGAATAATTTATGTCCCTAAATCTGAAACGGGATTCCCTTAGAAAGAAACGACTACTAAATCTGTATTGATCTTTAAATTATTATCAATTTTCAGAATACGGCGGCAAATGGAAAATGCTTCATTACTTCGCTAAATCATTCTTCGCACCAGTGTTGGTATCACCACGCCTACTACTTACAGATGTTGTGGACGTGTATGCCATTAATGACAGGCTTGTACCGATAATTGATGGTAAAATAACCGTCGATTACTTCAATTGGAACAGTTTGACACCATTCAAGTCCCAAGACTTTGCCACTAATGTGGAATTACTAAACGCTAAGAAAGTAGTGTCAATAGGATTGAAAAATTACAATAAGGATGAAATCTTCTTGAGATTTTCATTGCACATGGAAGGTGTAACAATGTCACCTTATAATTTTGTGTTTCCTAAACCGTTAAAAGATATTAAAGGTCTAATGCAACCTAACATAAAGGTATGTAATTCCATCATCTATGTAAGTTTTGTCTGTATTTATTTTATTGCATTAGCTGTGACTCGTATGTGTTATTTTTGAGCAGTTCCAAAATATGGTAATGTAGTCTAAACTATGGCTATATCATAAATTAGGTTTCATACAAAATTCATTCATTCAAAGTGGCAAATCCTAAAATAATGATTCAGATATGATTGCCACTTCTTCAAATAATGATTCAAGTACTATTGTCACTTATTGAAATAATGATTTAAGTGTGATTGCCACTTCTTGAAATAATGATTCAAGTATGATTGCCACTTCTTGAAATAATGATTGCCATTTACTGAATAATGATTCGAATCCGATTGACGATTCTTCAAATGTTTGTCAATCCTGGAGAATAGAATATTCTTCCAATACAAATATAGAACTGCAACTAATCTGTTCTTGAAATGTTTTAATCTTTACAGGTGACGGTTTCAAAGAGTTTTTACAGAAGTAAATTGAAGGACACATTTAAATACGTCGTTAATATTGAAGTGGACACTGTTGTGCTTTTCCTTTGGCTGGAGA
>NW_013525180.1:1149019-1157171 GCF_000836215.1 Papilio polytes
TATTTATTCATTTGCGTTTCCTTTTATTTAAATCCTGACATCGATAGATTGGGAACCAGGACTTTTAACTGGTTTTCTTTGAACTTTTTATTTTTTTTTTAAAGAACAGTGAAATAAAACAATAGTATGCAAATAAATACATTTATTTAATACACATTGTCAACTTAATACGCGTGCGATAAGGAAATTAATTACATTTTCAGACTATACCTAAAATAATCTTTGGACGATTCTTCTTGAACTGGTAAGGGCTTTATTTCTTCTAAGACTCAATTTCCACTTGGCGGTTAACCGCACCAGCCTTGAGCTGTACGGCTAGCTGCTAAGTGGAAATAGATACTAAATATCCTGGTTTTACTTAACATGGATTCGATTACGAATTATATATTCAGAGATTCTGTTTACACAAACTATAGAAATAAGAATTTGTTTTGTACATTTTTATAGTATTTGCTTGTATTGAGAAAATAAACTTTTAATATTCGAATATTCGTTTGACACATTTAATCGTCTTGAACTAGAACGTAATCATTTTTTTTTAATTAAATATATTTTAGAACACAAAGTTTATTATAAAACATATAAAATTACTAAAGCTCATATAAGCAATATCACATTTAAATATACTTAGTTTATTAATTTCACTGAGTAATATTTTATTTGGTGTTCAATTTCATTTTTTTATTTAAATATCGTCTACAAATTGACCAATGTTTATAACTCGAGACTGACTCAATCCGCTAAGAGAGTGCCATAGACAAGAAACTGTAATGAACTGAACCAATATTTCCATTAACTTTTATTTAGGTAACTACGTACTTAACATTGTAATGACTGAGATTTTACCTCTCATCAAATATTGTTTGAGTTTCAAATTGCCTTTACTTAAAGTATATTTATGTATTGCCTTTGAACTGTAAGCGAATTGCCTTAAAACACAACAATATGAGACGTTATTTTTAATCATCAAAAGCACCATTTTTTAACATCACATTGGATTTAATTTTTTTTAATAGAAAATTTGTTAGAGAGCTTAACAACATCTTAAACATATGACAGCAAAGACGCAAATTACGTATATAAAAAAAGCAAAGCCACAGTTTTTTTTTGTAGATCTCTATTGTTTACTAAGAAGTAATTAATAATACTAGCGCAAGATTAGTGAAGTATTGGAAAAAATTACAAAAAAAAAAAAACATCGATAATTATCTCATGTTTGTCAATCGCTTACAAGTACGAATTAAATCGTGTATAGATATTTATAATATAGCGAGATAAAGAATATTGGAAGTCCAAAAATTCTATAAGACACTATTTTTTTTTATTAGAATTAACATTTACTTAAGTCTACACTTTTACTCGGTGTTTCAAGGTGCCAAAATGTTAAATATTTTTTAAATTTTGCAAATAAAAACACTGATTTGTAATAGTGCCTTTATACATTTATGACAATATTCTGAAGTAAAAAAAAATATATAAAATTGTTAGTTGAACAAGTTTTTTTTTATACCATCAATTGTAAAAATTAAAGTTACATACAAAATACATAATTAATTATCCATTGACAATATAAAAAGTAAATATAAAAATATTTTTTATTTGCATTTCAATAATGTACTAAATCATTTGCTTTCGTTCGATAGTTTTATTTTCGCCTTTATTTGATGTTAATCTATACTTCTATACTATTATAATGTAGCGTAAACACTTCTTTGTTGCCTAAGATGTCAGCAATTACAGCATATTTTTGAATAATTATTTTTTTTAATAAAAAGCCCTACACTACCGTCACGCTTTAGGCTATATATTTTAACGCCATGAAACTTAGGGGGTAAATATTTTGGATAAAAACCCTAATGTGGGAAAGAGACCATAAGTTGCTGCCAACATCAAGGAAGCAAGATTTTCAAGGTTTGTCATATCATGTCATTTTCATATTTGCTATTGATAATTTGACAATAGTAAACAATAAAATAAAATTTTCACAATTTCTTGCGGATAAAACCGCACGGGAATATTGACAAATATAAAGTATAGCGATATTTAATTTAATTTGGTGTCATTTAAGTTATTTAAAGCAGTACAAAAGCTTTTACAGTTACTTTAAGTCGATAGCATGCCAGTGAACAGATACCGTCCTGCATACATCTAGAAGTATCCATTCCTTCATGTTAGTTCCATGCAACATGATCATAGATAAGCACCGTATCTGTAAATAAATATTTATGATATAAATACTTAAGTATTATTCGTATAAATATAATATTAAGGGCCTGTCCTACCAAATTGAAAATTAATAACAATCCAACGTGTAATAAATGTTATGGATATATAAGATTTTGTTTCCTTATCTGACAGTGACGCCATTTTAAAGCTATTTGAGCCTCTATCAGCCAGTGGTGGGAGAGGCCCTAAATATAATGATAACGCATGCTTAACAAATATGCACATATCCAAAGCACTAATTTAATACATAGCTTTTGATATATACATATACGACTCTGTGTGTTTAAATAAATCATCATGTTTTTTTTCATTATCAGTTTTTATTTTATTAATAACATATATGTAATATATTTTAAATTATGTGTTTGTAGCAAATATTATCATATCAGATTTATTTTGTAAAGATGCTATGGTTGGCTTTTTAACTATTTTTGATGTATTCTGTATTCTTAAAAGTTATTTGTTAATCTGTGCTATTTATCAATACATTTATCTTTATTTAAAAACAACAAGATTGTTAGGAAAATATTAGGAAACGGAAGTAATAGTGGGGGGTAGTTTTATAAAATATATGGCAAGGATTGGCACGGGCTCAGTTGCAGTCTCGGTGCTCAGTGTTTTAGTCGTCACAACGGAACGTTCGATATATGCGTTGTCGCATTAGAGTTCAATTTGTGTGTTTTAAAGTAATTTACAAGCATTGTTAATATCCGTCCGACCATATTTTAAAGGAAGTCATTTGTATCGATATATCTAACGCTATATTGTTTATTTTCACAATAAAAATAAATATACTGTAGACAAAGAAAAGCAAAAAAGCAGAAGAAAATACATGACAGGCGTACACAGCGTTCATAAGAAAAAGTTTTTTTTGTTGTTATTAAATATTTTAATGAAACTTACTCTAAGATGGAACGATTTTAGCCTGCAGTGTACATAAATATATTTGATTGTATAAAATATCGTAAGCTTATTTAATGTTACATTCTTTAAATTGATTTACAACGACAATGTGTTAAAACCTATACCACATTTAAAAAGCAATATCAAGCTTACGAAGGGCATGTGATAAAAATATGCAAATAAAATTGTGTACAAGCAATATCTTACCTTTTAAATATATATATTTCGTATAAATATTTTTTATTGTGGTTTAAAGCCGTAATAAACAAAAGGGACAATTAGTTCGGTTAGTATAAAATACACACCTTAAGAGCATCCCAATAATGACCTAAATAAAAAAATCAATAAAATGCGTCATTATATGATAACAATTATTTACGATATAAAAGTTGCTAAAGCAACATATACTAAAAGATTAATTTACACATCCCTTAATAATTGTTGTTTTAATGTATTCTATTACTAGCTTTCGCCCTCGACTCCGTCCGCGTGGAATTGGAAAAAACAAAAGTGAATAGCCTATGTGTTCTTCCAGACTATCTTCTACATCTATGCCAAATTTCATCGAAATACGTTCAGCCGTTTAGGCTACAAACTCTAACAAACATCCATCCATCTAAACTTTCACATTTATATTATTAGTAAGATTAAAACTCAGCTTTTTTTATCTGACATGTAATAAATGAATCTACATGCAATAAAAAAATTAGCTGCTTTAATAATATACAAAGCAAACGTTAGTTTAATAACATGAAAAAAACACCACAAAAAACAAAACAAGGAAAGTATAAAAAAAATACGTTACATAATTTTGTGTTTAAATAAAGTTATCTCATTAACAAAAACATGATATTATAATTGTCGAGAAGGAAAACCTAAATTTAATAAAAATAATATCGTGTATTCATAAAATTTTGGGAAAATATAGTACTAATAGTAATAGTTACATTATACATAGAAATAAGTAAATAATGAACCTTATGTATTATTCTTAATACAAAAGCTAAAGCAACAACAAGTCAAAGCTATCATTGACCATACAAATTTGTCTGATAATGATTTATAATATGATGATAATGATTTATAATATGATAATAATGATTTACAATATAATGATAATGATTCAATGCCACTTAATGATGAATTTACCTGACTCTTGAATGCAATGCGGCGGTTTCTTCTGAAGGTGTATCTCGTAAGAATGTAGAAGATAGGTTGAGGATGACCATAAGGCAGCACAGAAGTAGAGGGCCGAGGATGGCTCCTTCAGGACCGAGGTAGAATATACCACCGGCTATAGCTAGACCGGTGACGTATGGGTGACCACCGCTGCAACATTCATGTTAATCTTACTTAAATAACAAACTAGCTGTTTCCTGTGAATCCGTCCGCACGGTAATACCCCTAATTAGTAACCTACGTTTTCTTGGAGACTACGTTCTACGTTTACGGTTAATTTCATCTAGATCCGTTAAGGCGTTTCAGAGATACCTTCTAACAAACATCCATCCATCTAAACTTTCGCATCTATAATATTAGTAAGAAGTAAGATGCGAAAATTTAAATGGATGGATGTTTGTTACTAAATATTTCCAGATCGGGTCAACGTATGTTTCTGAAATTAAGCATAAATGCAGAATATACTTTGGAAGAAAAATAGGCTACTGATTTAGTTTTTTTTTCCGCGCGAACGGAGTCATAGGTGACAGCTATATCATTCGGTGCTAGAATAATAATACAGAACTATGGATTTTAGACATCTATCGCTTTCTATTACTCTCTTACTAGATGGTATTCTATATGGTTGTGAGGTCTCTTCTTCTTAGTTACTTACTCTTTAATCTCGGCGTAAACAGCGGCGTCCAGGAAAGCGATAGGCGCAGCCTGTGCGATAGGCAGGAGCAATGCAGCCATCGGTCTGCCTTGCAGCCACACGTCTAGTGCGGCGGGGATTCCTGCTAAATACGGCCCCAGGAACGGGGCAGCTCCGAGAATAGCGGCTAGAACTGTAACGAATGAACGACGTGAAGTTATAGCCATTCATTCAAAAGTGTCCACCACCAGCTTACTATAACCGCACTAAAATCCTCGGAGCCTACCCTTAGTTAGGGACTAGGCCATAGTCAACCACACTGTCCCACTGCGGGTTTGTCGATATCACACATTACTTTGAATTTCTTCGCCGATATATGTAAGTTGCATCACGATGTTTTCTTTTACCGTAACAATGAACGGTAAATTATGTACCTATGAAATTCGAAAATCAAATTGGTATATGACGGGATAGAACCCAAGATCTGTAAATTACAATTGCTTAAACCCCTGAGTTAGCGTCGATCCTATATCCTATAGTAAAATGTTCATAAAGTAATACCCTAATAAACTTTTTGGTCTCAAAATCGAGCATACTGGAAAGTATTAAGAGCATATTGGAAAATTAAATTTAATAGTAACAAGCGAATGACGAGGATGACAAACAAGTGCGATAATCTTAAGAGCGGGGTCATAGGTGTATGTTATTCAGATGTACATGTATGTTTCTATACACACGCACACTATTGTAGGTATCTTATGGTTTTTACACGCGTAGATAATGAGATATAGTAAAATAACGCTCTAAGTATAAACAAATACGAATTTAAATATATAATTATAGTAATTGTTATAGAATTCATAAGATTATTTTGTCATTTTAAATGTTACTTTAGAAGTCAGATATGGTATGGGTATGTTATGAGGGATGAATCGCATGTTACAAGGAGAACGTTAGTTATGAGTGTGGAAGGGTACACCGGTAGAGGTACACCTAGAAAGAGATGGATGGATTGAGTGAAAGGTGACATGATCCAAAAGGGAGTGATGACTGAGACGACGGATGATAGAGTTATGTGGAGGACAAAAACCCATTGTACTCTACGGGAGTAAGATGATGATGATGACTTTAAAAGTCAGACATTTTCTTTACTATACCTGCCTACATTAAAGCCCACTAAGTATTATTTCAAAGCTTACCTTGATTCATCAATGAAAGTGATTTGAAGGTCAAACAAATATATCAACAAAGCAACAATTTTATTTGTAAACAATACAAAAATCATGTTTTCTTTTTCTTATTATCTAATTGTTTTGGTCGCAACTGTGCGTATACGTATTTATAAAACTCTAAAGCTTTCTGTTTATTATAGGCGACTGTGTTTCTACAATGAGGTCCTGTGCAAACACTTGCATATTCATCTTTTGCTTGAGGTTTCTGTACTTCTGGTTTATTATAGCTCGTTTTTGTACTCCTTAATGTTTCGACGAAATCTCTTGATGAATCAAATACAACTTTGATCGTTGTTCTATTCGTCATATTAAGATGACTATCTTTTAAGAGATTATCTTTATCTATAGCCGTCATTGCTGCGCTCGCGTCTCCTTTTGGAGCATTCGCTTGTCTTATTAAATAAAACGTTGGAGCTGGTTCTGTTACATCTTCGTCGGTTGTTATATCATAATTAGTTGTATGCCTATCGTTATATAATAAACACATGACTTGAGCGTCGAGGTTTATCTGACACATTGCACTTTCCAATAACAATTTTACAACTTCAATAGGCAATGAACAAGGTGCTGATATACAAGTATTGGAATTCGATACATTTAATATAACACCGTGTAAATCGTTTCTCGCTGTAGATGCTAGATATGCAACATTTCGACATCTGCAATCTAATTTATTTTCTTGATATATTACCGTGGAACCACTAGATTTGCAACTCTGATAGTCGAAATTTAAGGCGTAAGGTTCGACATTTTCAATTCTATTTTTAATGAATTTAAAATGTTTCTTATTCATCCGTCTTCTCAAGCATTTAACATTTGTCAAAGCGTTGCTTTTAAGTACTTTAATATAGTTATCATTGAAATCTGTTTTAGCTGAAGTAAGCATCAGTCCATTAGCTCGTATTTCCTTGAAATTATTTTTATTAACGTTTAATATTTCTGACGTTATGTTAATACTATTTGCAACAATATCGTTGAAAACATTATTAGATATGATTGTACTTCTACTTTGAACGGTTATGCTTTTCGATTCTAAATTACCAATGGTACAATTGTTCATTATAAAAGCTATATTATCACCGCCGATAATTTCTATCGCTTGCGTTTGTATATTTGTAATTGTCACATTATCAAATTCAATACTCCTCGCTCCACTAACATTATAAACGGCTTTAGTATTTATGGAAAATATTTTACTATTCGCAACGCGGATTTTCTTTAAAACAGCTCCTAAGCATTTTGTTTCAAAAGCATTGGTTGGCGATTTAAAAAATTTCCTCGGTAGATTTACAATATTTTTAACATTCTCCAATGTTATATCAGACGGAGTTTGAATTGCAGAATTTGGTGTAAGCGTCGCAAATTCAAGACGATCACAATTTTTGATTTTAATTGACTGAAGTCTCGATGGTCTTTGCAAAACAGGACAATCGATTATCACTTTTAAGTCTTTGCAATTCTGTACAATCAAGCTTATATGATCAGTGTAAAAATCTCTTAAATGTATAACGAATTCCTAAAACAAGAAATTTCAATATAGTTTTACGTTAAATAAATTGTCATTGACTTTTATAAATGTACTTACATTAGCTCTAACAGCGGCACAATTATAAACAACATCACTTGGTATATTACTAGGACAGTTCCACTCAGTCTGTTGGCAACTGGTGAAATTAATTCTCAACGAGTAAGTTAATTGTATTATTGCAACTAATAATATAAATTCTCTGTAAACCATTGTCACATGTACGATAAAATGACATCTTTCTCTAAAGAACTGTATGTCGGATTGCGCACGAGTCGAATAATAAAAATGTCACACTATTGTATCATCCGGAGATAATACTTCATTAAAATACCCCGCGAACGGAACGAGTTAATATTTCGCAACTAGAAAAGTTCAACGTACCAGGATGTAATGTAACACAAATGTTGAAAACAATAACAAATTATGTAATTTTATTTATTCATTAACTGT